>NW_015742614.1:0-403 GCF_001515625.1 Sinocyclocheilus rhinocerous
ATGACGTCGAAGCTAACTATACTAACGTAGCCCGTGAAGAAAGTTTCGTGTCCAAACCCATGTTGGTCTAAAGATGAAGGCCGTGCCTGCGATTTGCACTGCCACCGTCCTGCCCAGCCGCAGACACCCGTTACAGCACAGCCGGCTATAGTCCACGGCTCGGCCACAAACGCATCCAAAACACCCCAGCCTGGTCACGTTTCTTTCACACGTGGCTAAATGACATTTTAACCTATTCTCATGGTTTTGTGGATGGTCCATAAAACATTTATACCCTTTGGAGCAGATCAGATTTTGGAAATGTGATAATGTATGACAAGAAGTTCTTAGTACTTTAGTAAAGCATACTTTGATTAGCAGTTAATGGTAAAACAAAACCATGAGAAATGGTCATTATTCACTA
>NW_015742615.1:0-403 GCF_001515625.1 Sinocyclocheilus rhinocerous
GATTACACCCACAGGCTCCGCCCCTCACTCAAATGACAAATCACAGCACAGGATTCAAAGACTCCGGGATGAATATTAAGAGCCACAGAAGTCATCAGAAACCAGAATCCATCCAAATACCATCAAAACAGCAGGACATAAAAGTCCTCAAAATTATATATTCACTAAGAGCTTCTGAAAAACGACAATATTTGTTTGTTTATATTAATGTTGTTTATGTTAACTAAAACTTAAAAATAGGTTTTCATAACCGAAATAAAGACGAAATATAATGTAAATATTATTAGAAAATAATATTATATATAAATATTCAACTAAAACGAAAATTAAGCAAACTTCAAAGTGAAAATGAGAAATGTTGCATTGGCAACTAACTGAAATAAATGTAATTTGCAGTACTAAA
>NW_015742616.1:0-403 GCF_001515625.1 Sinocyclocheilus rhinocerous
ATGTCTACATGGTTGTGTTTACATATTGCATACATACAATATCAGTATATTTTATGACATGTTATATCATGAATAACTGCTAATATGGCGAGTTCGCTGTGATTTTTGGAAAGAGCCAACAAGTCAAACTCCTTGTAAGTGATGTATCCAATAAGCGTAAATTGCGGGACAGAAAAACTACATGTGAACTTTCTAGCTGAGTCAAATGATTCCTTCCTCTTGAAGTTATCTCGTAAGCCTGTACCAGATCTCTGGAGATAACACACGGTCCTATTGTCACACAACAAATCCTTAATTACAGAAAGGGGGATCGGGTGACTCCGGCATCCAATAGCGGGGTCTCCAGGCGGCGAGGGGGTCTTTGATCAAGAAAATCCAATTATTTGTGTATATACATTTCCCA
>NW_015742617.1:0-403 GCF_001515625.1 Sinocyclocheilus rhinocerous
CTTGTGGAGATGTTGAATGCAGGAATTGTAGAACCCTCACATTCTAGCTGGGCCTCCCCTGTCATCCTTTTTCCCAAAAAAGATGGCAGCCTTAGATTTTGTGTAGACTACCGTAAGCTCAATGCCATCACAGAGAATGATGCTTACCCACTTCCCAACATCACTGAGATCCTTGAATCTCTATCTAGAGCAGCCATCTTTTCAACCATCGACCTCAACAGTGGCTACTGGCAGGTGGCTATGGACCTCCAGAGTAAACCAAAGACGGCATTCATCACTCCATCAGGGCTCTTCCACTTTAATGTCATGCCCTTTGGGTTAAAAAATGTACCTGCAACATTCCAGCGGTTAATGGAAGCCGTACTGGGAGAACTACGAGGAAACATTTGCTTTGTCTACATCG
>NW_015742618.1:0-403 GCF_001515625.1 Sinocyclocheilus rhinocerous
GCATTAGCTTGATTTGAAAGGCCATGCACAGATACAGACACAGCACTTTACTTGTATGGAGAGGCTTCTAATTTTGTTAGGTGCCCTGGAGCTTCAGTGTCTTGAAAGCTGTTGTTTATTAAGATTGAAATTAATCTTGTGTGTGTGTCTATATACTTCAAGCTATGCTACTGCTAAGATAAATAAACATGCTTCACACTGACGGTGATTTGAGGTTACATGAGTGTGGGATATTCTGTGCACAGTTGGATGGTTGGAACTCAGCTGGCCTAATTCTTCTGTTAGAAAGAACTGCAGCTACTCCAGAGTGAACATGACTGATCTCAATATTTTTGGGGTTGTGTGGATATGCACAAAATGTGGTTTCTGTCAGAGAACAAAATAAAGATGATAAATAATAGGG
>NW_015742619.1:0-403 GCF_001515625.1 Sinocyclocheilus rhinocerous
GAGTGAGGAGGAGGTTTTAATTTTAATTAATTCAGGAGAAATTTGAATTCATGTTATGACACCTTTGAAACTTTAAATTACAATCCAGGATAATCTCATAACTTTACATATTTTTAATGTAATCAGTAGTTCATGTCATATGCAATGACTTGTATACAAAAGCAAACATATAAATTTAATATTTCAATATTACTGAACTCCTGGATACATTTGTGTACATAATTCACAAACAATTATGCTTGCATACAACTAAACAAAAGCATTCAATAAAATGTATATCTAGAAAAAACTGTTCACTGCTAAAATTTATTTTAGTAATTTCCATATTCTTGTCCAGGCTTCTGATGACGCAGACTCATACCAACATGTGTCCGTTGGAATCCTCAGCCGAAAAAATGAAGAT
>NW_015742620.1:0-403 GCF_001515625.1 Sinocyclocheilus rhinocerous
AGATTTAAAAAGTAACGCAAAATTCCATAAAAAGTAACTAAGTATTGCAATTAGTTACTTTTTTTATGGAGTAACGCAATATCGTAATGCACTACTTTTAAAAGTAACTTTCTCCAACACTGGAAAGAAGAGTTCACCTGGAACAGCATGTAGGCGTCTTTAGCGCTGGGTCTCAGGGAGCTGACGGAGCGCCGGTTACTGTTGCCCGGGACAGCAGGAGGCTCTTCCGTCAGACCTGCGGCGAGCGGATAGAACATAAATAAAGCAGCAGACGGCAGGGGTCTGGATTCAAGAGGACATGCCACACAGAACGTCTCCTCCACCTTTGAATTTCTCGTCCTCTGCCACCATCCTCTCGAACACCACGGTCACGACCTGTCTGACGGTGGCGGCCGCCGTGTTG
>NW_015742621.1:0-403 GCF_001515625.1 Sinocyclocheilus rhinocerous
AAATGAAATGTTGGCCAAAGGGGAGGTGTCACGAGTACAGGTGGTTCCAGAGAGTGACGTTGTGGAGATCTACCTTCACCCTGGTGCAGTCATCTTCGGCAGACCTGTACGTCATTTCACATACAAGTGCCATATTTGATTTCAAAATGTTATCGTTTTGTTGCTATTAAATCTAGTTTCACTAATTTCCTGTTGTCTGTTGTAGAGACTTGCCCTGATGTACCGAATGCAGGTGGCCAATATTGACAAGTTTGAGGAGAAGCTTAGAGCAGCAGAGGAAGAGCTGAATATAGATACCAAAGACAGAATACCAGTCACCTACAAGCGCACAGGCTTCTTTGGGAAGTGAGTAATTTGGACCTTCCACAGAGCATGCAATCCTGTCAAGCTGAAAAAAGATTCA
>NW_015742622.1:0-403 GCF_001515625.1 Sinocyclocheilus rhinocerous
AAGCAGCACAACTGTTTTCAACATTGATAATAATAAGAAATGATTTCTGAAGGATTATTTGACACCGAAGACTGAAGCAAAAATCAGCATTGCATCACTAGAATAAATGACATTTTAAAATATATTAATAAAGAAAACAATTATTTTAAACCATAATAATGTGTCAAAATTTTGCTGTTTTTACCGCATTTTAAAACAAATAAATGCAGTCTTGCTGAGCATCACAGACTTCTTTTTGTACTTCTTTACAAAAACATTAAACAACCTTACCTACCCTAGTCTTTTAAACAGTAGGGAATTGTAATATTTTATTTATACTTATTCATAAATAATATCTATCTTAAAACAATGGCAAGTTTTGGCGAATTATGGTAAAAACTATTTTAATGCAAATATGCTGAAT
>NW_015742623.1:0-403 GCF_001515625.1 Sinocyclocheilus rhinocerous
GTATTAGATTTCTGCTGTATGCGGGACATTGATAATGGCTCTCATAGAGATTTCGTGTCACCCCGTCTGGTGGTTTGTGTCGCCTATTTTTTTTTTACAGAATAGGCCAGTGTGTGAAGCTCAGCTGAGTGCAGTTATGAAGCGCATGGTGCTCGGCAAAACGCATTAGAAAAATGTGAGGCAAATTTTGGCCACATAGCAAGAACCAATTCACTAACACTTGAACACTATAGAACTCCTGACAGCTCTCTTGCTCTGACAATTACAATTCTGGCATATCGGTCCATAACAGCAAGGTTTCATGAGTGAGGACTAAAATATTACACTATTGCAAAGCTGCAAATCCTAAGGTTCTAAGTGTTTAAAAACATCAAAATATTAAGTATAAAAAAAAAAAAAAAAC
>NW_015742624.1:0-403 GCF_001515625.1 Sinocyclocheilus rhinocerous
TTATAGACAACATAATGGTAAATTGCGACAGTAGTTATGTGTATTGATTCATTACTCAGGCTTTCGTTCTTGACAAAAATGGCTAGTGAAAAAAGCATGATGTATCACCATGGTTATCTGGATATGATACTAGGATAATACCTTGTTTGTGGACATGCCATGATATCATTTAATACCATAGTATTACATTGATACAAATGCATTGTGGTACTGCCACAGTACGTTTGTGTTGGAAGGAGGAAAAACACATTTTGCTGATGCTTTTTTTCAATCTGGCTCCGAAACCTCAAACAGCCAATCACATCATCAGGAAGAGGTTTGTACATGATGCATGCTGGAACAAAAGCGTAATTGGCAACCTTTGTGTGACTGAAGAGAAAGAGCTAGAATCAGACGCAATCCC
>NW_015742625.1:0-403 GCF_001515625.1 Sinocyclocheilus rhinocerous
GAGTAGTGTAAATGTAATCTAATCAGAGTGTGCCTATTATACATTAGCACAGACAGCGGTAGAGGTGCTGGACAAGTTATCCAAATGAGTGTTAGAGCAGGATGAGAGTCAGGCCATGGACGGGTAATGAAAGGGCAAGAGAGTAGCGCTCAGCTTTTCAAACCTTTCACTGTCATTACTAATTCATGTTGCTCCTTCTCGCTCCTAATGAGAGAGAGAGAGAGTTGGGGGAAAGGGAGAATGGTGCGGGATAATGTGCCGTGAAATTGACTCATTCGCGAGAGGAGGAAAGGGAGAAGAGATCAACTTTTGATTTTAAACTGTCCTCCGAGGAAATGATGGTGAATTTAGTGATCCTGACAAAAAGAGGGGACTGTTTATTTAGTTCCGTTTTTTTCATGAC
>NW_015742626.1:0-403 GCF_001515625.1 Sinocyclocheilus rhinocerous
AAGAACTGTTCACTGAAAGGTTCTTTTGGGAACCAGAAATGGTTCTTCTGTGGTTCTTCATGGAACCATTGATGCCAGTAAAGAATGTTTATTTTTAAAAGTGGAGATAGTTATGTCATATGAGACATGAAATATAATTTGAAAATGTTGTCCCTCCTCAGGTGAGAAGGTCTGGGCTCTCTATGGCTATGATATGGTACAGGGATGTCCCAAAAGTATCAGCATATTCCGTTTGCCAAGAAAAGTGAAGGAAATCGACGAAGTCCTCTACGATGAGACAAGCTACAAAATCCTGTTTTTCGTTAACAACCAGATTTATAGGTCAGTAAATCACTTAATCTGATCGAGCTGGTCATCTTTTTCAGGAATCCTCAAGTAACATGAATTTATTTTGTACAGTTAT
>NW_015742627.1:0-403 GCF_001515625.1 Sinocyclocheilus rhinocerous
CACACACACACACACACACCTTAGGACTGGAGCCAGAGAGCAGCTCATTAATTCGTCTCATTATTCAAGTCCAAAAATCAGAGCCTTACCGCATCCGATTCATTCATCTTGATTGTCATTTTGTTGACAGCATCGGCCGCTTTGTTTACCATCCTCAATATTCCGGCCCCACTCAGCGCCTGTGTGCTAACCGCTCGCGGCAGCTGGGATAAAATGACAAATAAGGGCAAACAAACCGGTTAACAGGCCGCGGCTCAGACCCGTCCCGCGGGGAGCGTTTCTCCTCCCGCAGCGCACTGGGATTTTCTCCAGTCCCATACATTTCAATGCCGGTCCAATTTAATACGTTTCACCCTGGAAAACTCTCAGAGGGCCCACGGGCAAAAATAGCTTTCAATCGGCC
>NW_015742628.1:0-403 GCF_001515625.1 Sinocyclocheilus rhinocerous
TACTACTACTACACTACACTTTTCAATTAATTTAATTCAATAAAGTATATTTAGGTTCATAACGGGTCTGGTTCTAACCTTGTTGATGAACAGGGAGGGGGGATAATCGAGCTTGGGCTCGGTTCAAGGCAAGCTTGTCTAGTGTGAGTACACCCTTAGTCTCACGTCTTAGAATAGGTCATGTTTGTTTAAATTCAACTCTACATAGAATAGGAAAACATCCCACTGGACTATGCACCCTCTGCAATGTACAAGAGACAGTGAAACATGTACTACTAGACTGCAAAAGGTATAAGGAGGATAGGGCAGAGTTGAAGGCACAAATTGGTGAACAAAACATGACACTTGAGCATTTGTTAGGGAAAACATCTGGGAAAATACATAGTCTGTTAATAAATAATTT
>NW_015742629.1:0-403 GCF_001515625.1 Sinocyclocheilus rhinocerous
CACACACACACACACTCAGACACACACACACTCACTCAGACACACACACACACACTCAGACATTCAGACACACACACACACACAGTAAATGTTTAAAAATTAATAGATAGGTCAATGCTGATGATATCATGTATTTGCACTGGATTAACATTTAATGCACAAAAATCCTTTAAAAAACATGGATATGTTTGTGAAAAAAATGAATATGTAGTGAAAACATTTTATGCAGAAACTATTTTCCTTTAGAAATTACTATAAATTTCACAAACAATGACTGTACAAAGAAATGGCAAGAAATTTGAAATAGTATTATATTGAAAAACATATTCTAACAATATGTTTTATTTACAACTTAAATTTATTTTATTTTAGATAAAGTTTATTTTTAAAAATGAATATGGAA
>NW_015742630.1:0-403 GCF_001515625.1 Sinocyclocheilus rhinocerous
CACATAAACTCACATTGAGAATCACATCATCCAGGACATGTATTTTTATCATTGTACTGTGCTAATTTGTATGCCAGTGTATACATAATATTTATATTACTTATCATTTTAATGATTTTCTATTACCTATTATTATGCACTTGTCAAATACTTTTTGTCTTTGGTTTAATTTGAATTATAAATGTATATTTTATTCAGAACCAAAAAGTGTTTATTCAGAACCAAAATTTAATTATTTATAAATCATATTTCTGAGTTGGAGACATTTTGTTTCCTTGATTTATGAATGATAAATGATTCCAAAAAAAGCCACTGACCTCTAGTGTTGAAAAAGCAGTTAAACAATAATCCAGCATGCACTTACAATGATCTGCACATTTGAGGCAGACTTCAAAAACCGCTC
>NW_015742631.1:0-403 GCF_001515625.1 Sinocyclocheilus rhinocerous
CACTACAGAGCTTGAAGGAATCGGTTGGGTTTCATTTGTACAGCTACCTTATTATACAGTGCTCCTTAACATAGATTTTGCTAGATGTACAGTAATACAGATGTAAGATCTTACATCTTATATTAGGTGTCTTTAACTACTATGTACTCGCATCAAAAAATTTATTGTTAGGTACAATGTACTTATTGTGTTCACGTTGCACTGCAATACATTTGCTGGATGTGGTTCAGGGACTGGTTTTGTGGTATGGTTAGTTTTAAGATGTAATTACATGCAGGTATTTTTTAAATGCAAGTACAATTTAAAACATGTATGTATACAACATTACAACATTATTATCATTAACTAAAACAAAAACCATAAGATTTCATAATAAATTAAATTAAATATATATGTATATATA
>NW_015742632.1:0-403 GCF_001515625.1 Sinocyclocheilus rhinocerous
ATCTTGTTAGGCTACTTATTTTATCAACAACTTTGTCTTTTTTTTTGTCCTACTGAATGTGCTTGTACCAAGAATAATTTCATAACTTTTGTTATCTGAGCAATGATTACATATATCATGACTACCTTTGGGGCTTTCTGTGTTTTAAATATTTTAAATGCGTAATAAATTATATTTTACCCCCAAACACAACTGAGATTGAATGAGGTGTCTGGGATTGCAGTGGAATTGTCTGCCTACATTATTAACTGTTTTAATCTTGATATCCAGTATCACAGACCCAGTAGCTTCTGAGGATATGGCAAGAGTACTGTAAATGAAGAAGTATTAATCAATCGTCTTGTGATCGCTGCTGATCACATTTGGTTTCAGTTAAGGTGCATAGCAATATTAATCTAACAGA
>NW_015742633.1:0-403 GCF_001515625.1 Sinocyclocheilus rhinocerous
AGAGAAAGGAAAAATTGAAATAGCATCATATGACCCCTTTAAGCTAAATAAACTTGTATAAAAACTTGTATTAAAAAATCTAAATCAAAGTGTCTTCAGTGTCAGGTACTTTTGTCTACTTTTTAAACTAAAATATTTTACATTATTAACTAAATTAATAATAATATTAATATATTAAAATGTTTTTTATTGATAGATTTCATTGTTTTAACCCTTTGCCAGATGTAGAATTTCAATATTATGAAAATATGAGAAACCATCATAAAGATTTAAACTTTAAAAAAAGGTAAAAAATTCTAACTGTCCTTAAAATAATTTTTTTGAATTAGAATATTCAATTAGGACAATTCAAATGAAGTTCAAGAAGAAGATGGCGCCGATGTGTGTGGCTGACCGTCTGCTC
>NW_015742634.1:0-403 GCF_001515625.1 Sinocyclocheilus rhinocerous
GATCCACTCCGTGAAGGCACACATTTCTCATTCAAACACACTTCACCAGAAACACGGCATGTCGCAATCTGTGATGAAGCATGATCGTTTGATTTTCGTGCCTTAAAACCTGTCGTAAAGTTTTTTGAAGTGGCAACTTTTGAATTTGTAACAAGCACGTTAGCGCAGGTATTGCTGCTTATGGTCGCTGCTCAGGATGGAGATGGAGATCGCTGAATAAAGGCTTGAGTTTGGGACTGTTACTCGCAGTCATATGAATTCTGAAGATTTGGATTACAGCGCACTAATAAAATTGATTTATTTTGTAATAAGGTTTTATTGGTGTTGTTGTTGTATTGTATTTTATTATTGTATTGTCAGTCACAGCATGTTGGAGAAAACGCCTTTTGTTTCCCATGACAAA
>NW_015742635.1:0-403 GCF_001515625.1 Sinocyclocheilus rhinocerous
GACTTTTATTTCAGCTGGACATTTGAAACTGCACCGGAGGATTCACACTGGACAGAAACCGTACAAGTGTTCACACTGCGACAAGAGATTCAGTAGTTCAGCACATATGAGAAGACATGAGATGATCCACAGGAGAGAGAAACCGCACACGTGTGATCAGTGCGGGAGGGGTTTTGCTTTTAAAAGTCACCTGAAGACACACATGAGGATCCATGCAGCGGAGAAACCGCTTAGTGGAGAAAACAGTTAGTTTCCTAACAGTCATGATGAGTGACAGGGTGTTGGTTGATTTTTTTTGTATTTGCTTCAAGTAATGATTGATTTAACTCATGATTCCTTTTATTAACAACTCATTGGCTACGTTTACATGGACAACAATACTCCAATTTTAATACGATTAAGA
>NW_015742636.1:0-403 GCF_001515625.1 Sinocyclocheilus rhinocerous
CACTCGACATGACAATGGCATTCATGTTTAGGGCGTTTAAACGAGCCTGTCCGCGGACATAAACACGCCTCGCTTCCCGCAGCAGCAGCGCTTCATGATCACGGAGCACCGGCGGCCCGCGCGCGCCTATAATTCACAACGGGGAACGACTGAATAGATGCAATTACCAATAACTTTAGCTTTTTATCTGCTCAGCTCACCATCCTATAGAAGTAAACGAAGACTGCGTGGAGAAACCCAGCAGACTGCCTCTGGCATCGGTGAATTATTACACAGTCCGTTAAAATCTGATTACTTGAAGCGATCGGGGCGCATATTAGTGTTTTCCATCTCCGTCTGCCCTCTCCGGTCTTCATTTATACACTAGCACACCGCCATGCTCACGGGTGGGGATCCTCCGCCG
>NW_015742637.1:0-403 GCF_001515625.1 Sinocyclocheilus rhinocerous
AATATATGTTTTGGCCATATATTTTTTTTTTGCCATATGGGATTTTTCCCCCAGCATACATTCTGCATTTGACTAGCACCGATGTAATTTGCGAATCAAAAAATGATGGAATAAATCCATCCTAAACTCTACAGATTCAGTCTGAAACCACATTAAAGCTCAGGCTACACTCTCAAACCTGGTTAAACTGAATTCAAACCTCTGCTTCACTGTGCACAGATCTTACCGTTGACAGATGAAGATGAAGCTTCTCCAGCAGAGACGCCAAGGATCTGAGGTCCTGCTCAGTAATGGTCCTAGTACTGAGCCTTGAGGTGCCTCCGTCTCTGCTTCAGAAGACCTTAAAGGTGATTAGACTGCTAAACGTGTCCAGATTAAAGCAGGAAACATGCGTGCGGCCAAA
>NW_015742638.1:0-403 GCF_001515625.1 Sinocyclocheilus rhinocerous
TATTTTGTAAATTTCCTACTGTAGATATATCAAAACTTAATTTTTTTATTAGTAATATGCATTGCTAAGAACCAAAGAGAAGAAATACAGTACATATAGGTTTGGAATGACATGAGGGTCAGTAAATCATGACAGCATCGACTATCCCTTTAATGTTTTCATAAGCACATCGTGCTTTGATCTTGCAGATCCTCCACATTTTTATAATGACATAACAAACACTATCAAAATGGACATTGATGCATTCCAATGCACTCACGACTTCAATTTGTCATCCATTTGGGCTCTTTTTTTTTTTTAAAAAGAGGCTTTTGAGAACTAACCAACAAGAAAAACACATCGCCGAACCCCACCTTTGCCATATTAACACTTAACAGAAGATTAGGACATTCAGAACGTATTA
>NW_015742639.1:0-403 GCF_001515625.1 Sinocyclocheilus rhinocerous
CCCTGTTCATTTCCTTTCTATTGTCATCTCAGGGTACCTCATACATGAGTCTGCAGCTTGGAGCAACACATTGCAGCGCTGGTTCTTCCTGCCACGACGTGCTAGCAGCGAGCGATACGATGAGACAGCAGATGAGCGACGGGGCACCAATCTAATGCTCAGCTGCTCCCCAGACTTCCAGGATATTAAAGTGAGAAATGTTGGGCCCCTGAACCCTACGCATGGCTTTTCGTCATTCAAGTTTGTCCCCAACACAGATGATCAGATTATTGTTGCCCTAAAGTCTGAGGAGGATGCTGGGAAAATCGCCACTTACATTGTGGCGTTCACCCTAGACGGCAGAATCCTGCTTCCTGAAACCAAGATTGGGGACGTGAAGTATGAGGGACTTGAATTCATTTAG
>NW_015742640.1:0-403 GCF_001515625.1 Sinocyclocheilus rhinocerous
CCTAAGACGAAATCTAACAGTGTGAAGTGATTAACCAATATGTAAGTCTATTTTTATTATAATTATCGAAGCGTTTGTAAGGGAATAACGGACACAGTTCTGTAATGCCACTGTTAGCTGGGCAGATACAAATAATTGAACTCTACGTATTTATCACATTTACCTCAAAAACATTATTCGTTAGTGTTTTAAGACCTCTAAAGCAGTTAAATATAAACTTTAATGGATTATTAGCATTAAGACGATATCCTTTAGTCAGCACAAACTCCTCACAGCCAATGAAAGTCAACCGTTATTGTTCTGGTTCACGTTTAAACGTGTGTTCTGTCGTCCTAACGTTGTAATATTTATGTCTGTAAAAGGTTTATATTTTCAATTTTTCTCAGTCGTCCTGTTTTTTTTT
>NW_015742641.1:0-403 GCF_001515625.1 Sinocyclocheilus rhinocerous
TCCTTCAGAAATATGCTGATTTGCTGCTCAAGAAACATTTCTTATCATTATTAATGTTAAAAACACTTTTGCTGCTTAATATTTTTTAAAAAGCTAAAAAGAACAGTATTTATTTGAAATAAAAATCTTTACTACCAATTTTGATCATTTAATGTGTCTTTGCTGAATAGAGGTATTAAAAAAAACATTCCAACCCCAAACCTTTAAACAGTAGTGTACATTTATTAATTTAACACAAACTAAATATGAATTTAAACTGAATAACAAGAATATAGGAAGGCAGGATGAAGGTACTTACCTTTATGTATTTACTGTTAAAACTTCTTTCATTCCATATCTGTGAAAAAAAATCAGATGTTCAGATTAATGAGGAATATGGTCAAAGAAAATCTGAAAGTTTATT
>NW_015742642.1:0-403 GCF_001515625.1 Sinocyclocheilus rhinocerous
TGGGGGGAGGGGCCGTTGTAGAGGCATTTTAACAACTGTGAAATCAAACCTGGAAATTGCAGGTCGACTGACTGTGAGGCAATGGGATAGTTGTCCTTGGACAACTGTGGTCCTCTGTAACCTTTATACAGAATGAAACTAATACAGTACATGACATTTGAGTAAGCAGGACCAGCTGTTTTTATAACTGTTAACTTATGGTTAACACAATACAGACTGCATTTAGCAGCGAACAGACCTTTTTTTTTTTTTTTAAAGTAGAGGCTATTATTTATTTATGCCAGAATAGAATATTATCAAAGCAGAGGATCAGTCTTTGTCAAGCTGGGGTACTTACATCATAGCTGTATTCAGCCTCGTCATTGGACACAGTCAGATCTGCGAGGTCTCCCAGGCCCAGCAC
>NW_015742643.1:0-403 GCF_001515625.1 Sinocyclocheilus rhinocerous
TTCGTGTTTATGATCAACTGATTCACGAAGTAGGGAGCGAAATGAGCCGCACCTTTTCTATTACTCACGTGCGAATGCGTTCTACTAACACAAAATAACCTTCATTAATTTCACTAGATAAAACATTGCCGTGTTACTTTCGGTAATAATATCACACAATTATATACAATTCTATAAACGAGGTCTTCTTCTTCTAATGTTTATTGGCGGTTGGCAGACTCTATAAACGAGTTTTAATGATTTAAACACTTTAAATGTTTAAAAGCACGCACCTTTATGCAGCCGAATCACAGACGCGGGAGCGCGGCGCGTCCTTATGACGTCACACCGCCAGCCCAAAATAAAAGTCTCAATAAATGCATAGAACTTTACATCAGTAAACAAATATAAATAATAAGGCATA
>NW_015742644.1:0-403 GCF_001515625.1 Sinocyclocheilus rhinocerous
CCGTGGTTTACAGTGAATTTATAACAGCTAAAGGGGTTTTAGGCAACAACGCTCCTTAGCTGTTAAACCACGGCTTCACGGGGATTATTGCTTTTATAAAACGGTGGTAACGTGCAATTGTTAGGCTATATGTTGAAGAGCTATTTCTACCTGTTTTTACCCTTAAATTTAGTTTTGTTGGTGTAAACTAATATATTTATAATGTTAGGCTTAAACAACATTTTTTAAAAATTTTATGAAATTAATTCATTTAGATGTTAGCGCATTTTTAGATTACATTACGCTGTGGCTTAATGCATTAACACATTAAAATACCAAACTCAGTTTAGCTACACCTTGAAGATGCAAACTTTTTTTTTTTTTTTGTGGTTTTTGTTTGTTTGTGATTGTCTGTTGAAAAAAG
>NW_015742645.1:0-403 GCF_001515625.1 Sinocyclocheilus rhinocerous
CAAGGGTCAGATTGAATGAGTGTGTCTGTGTGCGCCCTTGGAAAGAAGCTTCAATTGCATTAAGTTTCTCATGTCTGGCGCCGCCCTGGAGGTGGACAGAGTCACTGCGGAGCTTGGTTTGGTTCGGTCCACGGCGGAGCAAAAGAGCAAAGAGGCACAAGAAGCTAGGAGGAAATGCCATGAACTGGAGGATGAGCTGTCTGTTGTCCAAGCCCAGCTGAGTCGGTGCCGGGAAGGGACACAGGTTGCCAAAAACAAAGTGAGATTGGATATTTCACAATTAACAAATACAATCAAACTGACGGTGTTGTTGTGCTAGGAATGGAAATGTACCTGGTCCTACCATGCAGGGTTATTATTATTATCTGAAAGCTGAATAAATAAGCTTTCCATTGATGTATGG
>NW_015742646.1:0-403 GCF_001515625.1 Sinocyclocheilus rhinocerous
TTTGTTTATGTATGTATTTATTCATTCATTCATTTTGAAATGTACAGTTTTTAGCAGTAAAATTTACATACTGTTTTGTAAATATGTGTACATTTTTGCTGTCTATTTACAGAATTATCTTTTTTCATTGTTTCTGTAAAAACAACATTTTTTAATCTTTTTTTTTCCGTGTAGAAACGATATATTTTGCGTTTATTTCAAAATATGCCTATGTATTTTATGCATATTATATTATGCAATATCAAGCACACAAATATTTAAGTAACGGAGCTAAAGAGTTCCTTTGGCACAGTTTGCAGCTCGTGACTCTCTGATTGGTGGAGATTTATCTGCAGAATCATGGGTAATGTAGTCTTTCACCAGGAATTTAGCTGTTGAATATGATTATTTAAAAAAAAGAAAG
>NW_015742647.1:0-403 GCF_001515625.1 Sinocyclocheilus rhinocerous
CTCCCATGTATGTGGATGTGTTGGTGTTCATGTTCGTACTGTCTTCTGTATCTGTGTATTCCCACAGGCAGTGGAGAAGTTGGTTCAGGGAGCCGAGTCCGGCTGCCCCACAGAGAAGGAGAAACAGATCGTGCTGAACTGCGCTCGAATGCTGTCTCGAATCCTGCCCTACATCTTTGAGGACCAGGACTGGAGGGGGTTCTTCTGGTCCACCATCCCTGGCGCTGGCAGAGCAGAGGTGAGGAACATTCACTAAATAATAACCATTAAGTGCTAGCAACTCACCTTCTTGTTTGGAATTTACAGAAACTGATTGATATTCAGCAGTGTGACTTCAAGGTTGTGTTTAAAGCGTTACTCACCCAAAAATGAAAATTATGTCATTAATTACTCACCCTCGTGT
>NW_015742648.1:0-403 GCF_001515625.1 Sinocyclocheilus rhinocerous
CAGCGACTTAAGACTGGTTTTGTGCTCCAGGGTCACATATGGTGTATCTCAACCAATCAGTCACTCAAAATGATTTCACAAATTGGTTTTTGCCCATAATAAATGTCTACTGAATAAAATGGACTAAATGCTAATTGATTGGAACAACTCGCACACACAACTAAATCAATCAATGATGAAAATCTGACCTGCACTTCTAAAAGGAAGGTGAATGCCGACCCAGCCTTCCCTGCTCTCGCTGTTCTGCCCACCCTGTGAATAAAAACACTCATCAAATACGCTGACGATGGATACAAAACACACAATACCCACATATACTGGGCTTCTATTGTATTATGTTGACTTGCCTGTGAATGTATGTTCGGATGTATTGAGGAGCATCATAATTAATGACACATTTCAC
>NW_015742649.1:0-403 GCF_001515625.1 Sinocyclocheilus rhinocerous
CTTCACTAATAAATGCTAGAACTGTTTGTGTGAGACTTTCATTTTATGTTGTACTATATTAATTTCTGTCTGTATGTGTTCATGCAGATTTATCTGTCATGGCTTAACCACAGGCGAGAGTTACGTTTTCCGGGTAAGAGCAGTCAATGCTGCGGGAATCAGTGAATTCTCACAAGAATCAGAAGCCATTACAGTTAAAGCTGCTATTGGTAAGTCATTTATAGTCACTCCTTTTGATATCATTAAGATGTTTAGAATGTGATTTCACTTTTCCAGCTTTCACTTTTTAATTCTGACCACTGTACTTGACTTACACATTCCACACGTCCAATATGACACGTTAGTGCCAAGGCCACAACCACCAAACTCTAGCTCCGCTCCCTGCATTCCTCCCAGGGGTCAG
>NW_015742650.1:0-403 GCF_001515625.1 Sinocyclocheilus rhinocerous
CTTTCACATAGTCACAGTGCATCACCTGTCAATCAATCACACAGACCAATCATTATTGTTATAACAAGGCTATGCAACCTCTAAGGGAGGTTAAAGGTGAAATGTGGAATTAGAAGCAGCACACAGAATTGCAATTGTTTTCCAACAGATAACAGGTTTCCTGCCTGCCCTTGGTTAAAAAACAGGTTATCCCACCTTAAATGTATGCCATTGGCTGAGACAGATGCTGGAATGTTGGACTACAAACAACTTCTAGTAGTATCTGCACATTGTCCTTGGATAGAAATTATACAAAATGGACAGTAAAGTATGGGTTGTATGTGGTGTTAAATCTATGAATCAGTAGTATTGTCCTTTTTTCTTAAGGGATGAATAGTCAAGTTGTCATCATTTTCCATCCATG
>NW_015742651.1:0-403 GCF_001515625.1 Sinocyclocheilus rhinocerous
TGACCCTCCTTGCACGTTCACTTTGTAAACACTGGGTCGGTGCTTTTCGATGATTTTGAAGTTGGAGGAGAAAATTAATATCAAAACATTCTTAAAACAACATGCAATTAAAATAATATATAATTCTTGAGAGATAAAATATTTTCTGACACAGATGGCAGATTTTTTAGGCCTAAACTTCCCTAAATCTAATGGTGTTCAAGTTTAAAACAAGCTTAAAATGAGTGATACAAACAAAAAATATTTAAAAATATTATATTATATTATATTTATTATGCACTATAAAAGTAGCACATATTCACATAAAACAGCTCATATGACTTGTGTGCTATATTATATTGTTTTTATTTAGGAAATTTTTTATAATATGTTATATTATTATGTTATATTACTTTATTTAGCA
>NW_015742652.1:0-403 GCF_001515625.1 Sinocyclocheilus rhinocerous
ATAAAACAGTAGACTACAATGACAAACTAGCTTACATAATGTCTAATAACAAAAACGAATAAGAAGAGGCCTGGCATACACCACATGCTTTATTATTAGGCCTATATACCGCAGTCCTCTACTTTACTTTAGCTTGAAAACCAAATCCTCCGTCCGCCAACGTTTCGTCGATATTCGCGTAATTTTTGCCGCGCGCCGCTCGCACATTCACGCTTGTCGCAAATGCGACTATTTTGGTTGCAGTCTAGAGTCCTGGTATCACCGAGAGTTCGCGTGATTGTTAAATCGAAACCGAAAGTAAAACGGACACGCGCTTTCAAAAGTGATTTTGTTGCCCCGCTTTTTGAGAGCGACTCCATGATGCGCGCAAATTAGGCTACATAACATATCTAGGCTGTTATTA
>NW_015742653.1:0-403 GCF_001515625.1 Sinocyclocheilus rhinocerous
TTATTTTGAATGCGATTAATCACGATTAATCGTTTTGCAGCCCTAAAATAAACATTCTCCCAGTAACATTATTAGAATGTTTGTTCAAAGTTATCTGGTCTTTAACAATGTTCTAAAAATGCTAGCACAAAAAAAATATTTATACATCATTCATGGAACTTTTTTTGAAACATTTTATTTGGACGTTCGCTGTTTTTTAAATGTTACTATGTGTTTCAGAATGATTAAAGAACGTTCAAAAATAACATTCCCATAATGTTTGCAAAATTAGAAAATAGAATGTTCCCTTAACATTCGGATACTAAAAAACAAAACAAAGCAAAGCAAAGCAAAGCAAAACAAAAAAAACAAAAAGCAAAGCAAAACAAAAAAACTAAACAAAACAAAGCAAAGCAAAACAAAA
>NW_015742654.1:0-402 GCF_001515625.1 Sinocyclocheilus rhinocerous
GACAAGTAAGGCTAGTGAGGTCATTAAAAGTGTCTTTTTAAGGCCAAAAGAACCAATAGTTGAAGAAATGCTCATTTAAGAATATAGGGTGCAAAAGGAGATTGTTTAGAACAGTGACAGAGGAAGAAAATAAAGCAAAGAGTTAATGTGTGATAGTCTGTGTGTTCTTGTGTGCCACCGAGTTTTGGGATGTGAAACAAGGGTCTCCAATAAAGCAGGCTGAAATATTTATGCCTTTGAAACAACAAGGGTGTGACGGTTCAGCACACCCACCACCACCGTGTCCACCCGAAGAAAAGAGGGAGAGAGAAGGGGAAAGTTGAAATATTAATGGACTAAGTAAATTAAAGCTGAAGAATCACACACACACACACACACACACACAAAAGAGTTTGTTTTTCC
>NW_015742655.1:0-403 GCF_001515625.1 Sinocyclocheilus rhinocerous
TAACATCAAGGCTGGGAATGGATTGGTATTGATTAACTATAAAACTGCTGGCTGGCTTGTCCAGAGACCTGCTCAATATGCTGAATGAAAAAGTATCGTTCCTCTGCCCTTCAATGAATGAGAAAAGGAACAGTAGCACATGTTAAACAACAGCAGAGCTTGGGCTATAGGAGTTGGCTGACATATATGACAAGAATACTGACAAGAATAATTGATGTGATGTGGTATAAAGATATTTACTAGCGAAGGCTGTTATGTTTGCTCTGATATTTGATATTTACACCCAAATGGTCCTGAATATAGCAGGGTTGGCATAAAACATGTTTTGAAAGTGAAATGTCAAGGGTTATTAATTGTTTTCAATCATATCCCCTCTTTCTCTGCCATTAAAAAGCAGCAAATG
>NW_015742656.1:0-403 GCF_001515625.1 Sinocyclocheilus rhinocerous
TACAAAATATAAGCCAGTTCAAAGTGCATCCATCAATCTGAGAGGCTCGGAAGACAGCGTATACGAGGATGAGGAAGAGGAGCAAGAGCAAGAGCAAGAACAGTAATTTCAGATGAATTCAGAGCTACTGTGATCGACCGTGTTCTTGTGTGTGGAAACACAGCAGCAGCACAGAGTTCAGCCTAATCTGAGCAGATTCTCTGTGGCCACCAGAAGCAGTTGGAAAGCTCAACAGAAGAGTGGAAGAGAATCTTGTGTAGAATTAAAAGACGACCACGTTAGTGTGGAAGAACTGGCCTGTGGTGACAGAAACCTGCTGTCTCGTCAAAGCTGGATCCACCACACCTGAAGGGGTTTTCCAGTTGCCTGTCTGTGACCTAGATTAAGGCCTCTGATTGTCTGT
>NW_015742657.1:0-403 GCF_001515625.1 Sinocyclocheilus rhinocerous
TACATGAAATACTAGTACACTGACAGTATAGAGACTATTAATGTAGTATACTATAGTATATTATGTAGTATACTTACTACAGAAAATACACTTGGAAAATATACTTGAACTTTACCCAAGTTTACTTAGTTTAGATTATATTTAGTAAAGGATTCAGTACTATCAATTTAAAAATAAAATGGTTACATATGTGACAAAAAATAAATAAATGAAAAACTGACAATTCGAAATTTAAAAACACCGCTGGCGTCAGTCAGGAAAACTTTGTCTGCTTCTATATATGTGTGAACGAGCTATGATGTCCGATTTGCTGGAAAAAGTCTGAACAAAGTGAACGGTTGTTTTTAAAAGTTAAATTGGAAAGTTGAGTTCCTCAAGTCTTTTTTTTTTTTTTTTTTTTTTT
>NW_015742658.1:0-403 GCF_001515625.1 Sinocyclocheilus rhinocerous
AAAAAAACAGCATCTAAACATGCGTCAATTACTACAGACAATTTCAGTTTGTAAAACCAAACAAACATTGCATTTTCCCCAGTGCAGTGTTTTGCCCATTGCATTACTGCAAGAAACTACAGGCGAAAATATTTTTTTAAGGCACTGGTCAGTTTTGAGATTTTGGACTGTTTGGCTTTCCATAATGTGTTGTTTCAGATTAATGGAAAGAAAACCTCCAAAATGCACTTTTAAGTGTTCTTTTTATTGCACTTTATCTATCTGCATCTTCAATTATAATACATATATTTAAAGGGCGTGTTCTCAAAATGAGTTTTTCTCCCCTTCGTACAAACACCCCACTTACAAACAGTTTTATTCCTACACTCTAAAAAATGCTGGGTTAAAAAGGGACAAACCCAGC
>NW_015742659.1:0-402 GCF_001515625.1 Sinocyclocheilus rhinocerous
AACAGAGATCGTCGGTAAGCCAGAAGAATGGCGCTCACGGGAGCATCACAGTTAGCCTCACCTTCATCATCCTCAGGGTCAGTCCCGGTCCTGGATCCGTGTCCTTTCCGCAGGTTCGAGCTCCCGACGCCAGCTGCAACCCTGTATCCGCGCCCCGTGAGCAACGCGCGGCGTATGGAAGAGAAACGTAAGCCCGGTTAGACGCTGTTCTGTTCTCACTGCGAGGTGGGAGTCTGCGTCTCCCTCGCTCTCGCTATGAATAGAGCTGAAGTATGGGCGGTGCTTGTGCACACTGCACACACACACACACACACACACACACTCACACTGAGGAGCCAACCATCAGTCAAAAGAAGGGGTGCTTCACTCTGCTATTGAGGAGGCTACAAACATTACATAATC
>NW_015742660.1:0-403 GCF_001515625.1 Sinocyclocheilus rhinocerous
ACTAAAACTGAAATAAAAACAAAGGTAACCATAGCTAAAAAGAATCTAAAAACAAAACGAATAAAAATGTCAAAAGCACATAACAGAATTACTTAAAATTAAAATAACTGAAAATATAAAAATGAATGCTAACTCAAAATATTAACAAAAACTATAATAGTATATAAGTCATAATGTGTGTGTAAATAATACTGTATAAATAATATATAATAATACTGAAAAAAATACTATTGAGAACATTTTTAAAAATGTATTTAACAAATATTTGTAAAAACATTTGATTGTGAATATTTTAAAAACTGTTCAAAAAAAATAATTTTAATATTTATTAATTTTTATTTTCTTAATTTATATTTATTTATGTATGTGGGTCAAAGACGAAAAAGGGTTTAAGCATAAAAAC
>NW_015742661.1:0-403 GCF_001515625.1 Sinocyclocheilus rhinocerous
TATATAATTCTAATATCATTTCATTTATACATTTTTATTTTATTGTTTTATTTTTTATGATTTTTTTATTATCAGTATTTTTTACATTTAATTTTAATTAAAGATATTTCGCCTTTTAAATAACATTTTATGTACTTCTGGAAATGTGCATTACATTGTGTGACATCTATTCTGTGCAGTACGCTCTGTTGTACACTACACATTTTGGCAAATATGGCAGATAATCCTTGTATTCCATAAAGTGCAAAGATAACGTACAAACGGTTATAAATATTAAGAGTTCTACAGAAACAGTAAGAATAGCACTGTAATGTGCTTTTAGAATATAGTCATTATTTTTATTGAACATCAATTTGGCGGTGACGCATACAGTAAATAGCTAAATAGTTATTGGATATATATA
>NW_015742662.1:0-403 GCF_001515625.1 Sinocyclocheilus rhinocerous
TATATTAAAAAAAGCAATGTAATTTCAGCAAAAAATATTTGTATTTTGGTGTTTACCTGTGCTGTTGTAGTATTATAAAATTACTCATATCATGATATAAGATTTTAGTTGTTTTTCACTGTTTAATGTCTTTGAATGATAATTTATTTAAAAGAGAGAGTTATTTTGCATGTTCAGCCGCACTCAGATTTTTTGTGTCTCTCAGAATGTGAAGAAATTATACTGATCATTTCAGTTCACTGTTGCATCAGACCTGTTGCTGAGGTAAAATATTTAATAAAGAGGGAAGAGCGAAGCGATGAAAGGGAGGGATTTTACTATGGACATGTTGCTGCTCACTTTGAGCCATGAATAATGTATTGCCTGGCTTGTTGGAAAAAGCGAGAAATAGAAAACACATTAA
>NW_015742663.1:0-400 GCF_001515625.1 Sinocyclocheilus rhinocerous
TGAATATATATATATATATATATATATATATATATCATTTGTTTAAAAGAAGCATGTTTTAATCACGTACAAAATATAGCAGTAACACTTTACAATAAGGTCCCATTAGATAATGTTAGTTAATACATTACTAACAATGAGCAATACATTACAGTATTAAATTACAATCTTTGTTAATGTAAGTTAATTAAAATACAACTGTTCATTGTTAGATCATGTTAGCTTAGGTACATTAAATAACAGATACAACTTTTGATTTTGAAAATATTAGTAAATATTGGAACTATAAGTACTGTGTAATATTAATTAACTACACGTACTTACTATATAGTTAGGGTTAGGATTAGGGTTTAGTTTAGGGTTACTTGCATGTAATTATGCATATTTAATTGTTATTATA
>NW_015742664.1:0-403 GCF_001515625.1 Sinocyclocheilus rhinocerous
AATCTAAAAATTTTCTCACGGATTATGTCGTTTATTATCGTGTTAACCATATTTCATGAAACATTGTGGACATTTACTGAATGCTGACATGAGATTATCAGTGCTTTGCATTTCTGTGGAAACAGTTCATCATAGGCTGTTTCAATCGTTAACATGCTTGCCATGGCAAGATCCTCTAAACTCTGGACTTTACTGGAGCTGGAGTTTTTTATTATTTTATTTCTTTCTTTCTTTTAAATAAGATGTGCCATAGTTACTACAGTATATACTGTACGTAAGGCGATGGTGTCTTTCAGCCCCTGCTGATGTTTTTGCCAGAACTACATATCTGGCCGCAGGCAAGGTAAGTTTATTTATATATATGGCACATTTCATACACAATGGTAATTCAAAGTGCTTTACA
>NW_015742665.1:0-403 GCF_001515625.1 Sinocyclocheilus rhinocerous
TATTGTTAACAAAAAATTTAACTAAAAAATATTAAAAATAATTTGCTAACTAAAAAAAAAAGCTACAAATAATATAAAATATTAATAGTGAGTAACACTGAAATTTAAAATATGAAAATAAAATCTAAATATTCGATGAATGAACGAAAATTAGAAATGATTTCTTGGCAACTAACTGAAAGTTCAAGTTAAAATTACTAAAACTTAAATAAAAATAAATTTAATATAAATAAAAATATATAATAAAAAAAAATATATATTTAAAAATGACAAAAGCACAAAATGATGAAAACTTAAACTAAAATTTAAATAAAAAACATGAAAATATCAACATTTAAAAAATAAATATTAGATAAAAAACTGAAACATGAACTTACACAAAAACAAAAATTACAAATGTTGC
>NW_015742666.1:0-403 GCF_001515625.1 Sinocyclocheilus rhinocerous
TCACTCAGTTTGTCATAGTGCATTCTGGGATTGGCTTCTTCTTGAGGTATATGAAGTATAATGTAATACTGCTTTAGAATTTGGCTAAAATAAGGCATTTTAGAAGGCAGCATATGCTTTTATGTTGTTTTGTGGCCTTAAAATACTCTCAAGGTAGGCAGCAAATTTTAAAACCGAGTTAGTCTTCTGTCATTCCCAGGGTTTTCCATTTGAAACAGACTTTCTGTGGTGTCCTCCATTGTCTCCATGTGTGGTGTAATGGCTACGCACTCCTTTCAGATGCATTTCAGAGCAGAAAGTCGTTGTTTTGTTTAAGCCGAGCTTTATTGATGCACATTTACATGCAAATGAAGGGAGCTGGTGTTAACGCTCATTAACTCGAATAGCAGGCCAAACACACTCC
>NW_015742667.1:0-403 GCF_001515625.1 Sinocyclocheilus rhinocerous
ATAAAAGCAATCGTTATAATACTTTTTGTATACATTTTAAATCCTGTGTTTAATAGTTCTATCGGATTATTAGACAGACTTCTATCCGTATTAGACTGTTAACGACGACGGCGACGAACAAGAGGGAGAATGTGAGCACTGTATGCTGCTCAGGCGCAGCCGCTCTCAGCGCCGTCAAAATAAAAGTCCCTCCTCAAACGCATCGGCCGATGCCGATATTTGAAAAATGCCATATATCGGTCGACCGCTAATTTTAATATATCACATTTAAAATACACTTTAAGTAAGGGGAAAACAGTCTCATATTTGGTGTAATCATCACTTTATGTGAAAAAGTAGAGTAAGAATCTTAATTGCTTTGTCAGTCTCAGATAGACCAGTATCACAATCCATAAACAAGACC
>NW_015742668.1:0-403 GCF_001515625.1 Sinocyclocheilus rhinocerous
AGACAGACACAGACAGACAGATAGACAGACAGACAGACAGACAGATAGATAGCAACAGAATTTACAGGTAAAGTAACTTGTTTGGTAGTAAACTAGTTATTATCTAATGATTTAGTGAATGTAAACTGCTGAAAAAGAAACCAGGAGTTTTCTGAATATAATAAATCACACATATTTCACTGCAAAAACCAACAGAAATCCAATTGTCAGTGTTTTCTCTCCTTTTCTGAAGCTTCTTTCACAAGTTCAGACGCACCAGACATTCAGAGTTCAGAAATGAATACGATTCACCTCAGATGTGACGTGAAAACTTCAGTTCTGGATTCTCTCTGAGGTTTTGGTGTTTATGTGTTAGTTATGTGTATAAACTGACCTGCCAGGATGGCTTTTCCAGGATGGGTGA
>NW_015742669.1:0-403 GCF_001515625.1 Sinocyclocheilus rhinocerous
TCTCTTTTAAAAATCCTTGTTAAAAATTACTTTCAAATATTGTTATGTTTGATTGAAATGTTGCACTTTAAAGGAACTGGACTATTGAAATACACAATACAACACACACACACACACAACTATAAATACTTGTCTTAACAGAAAATAGGGATTAAAACAAAAACATTAATTAAAATAAGTAAAAATTTATAAATAATAATTGTAAATAAAAAACATTTTATTGATCATATTTATATATTAAAAATGATTTATTTTTACAGAAACGTATACTATATACTACATTCAATGTGGTTTGTGCCTTTTAAGACATATAAACAATAAAATATAAAAAATAATATATAATTATAATAATATTATAAAATATTTCAAATAACAAATATACACCACAGTACAAGTGATAGTT
>NW_015742670.1:0-403 GCF_001515625.1 Sinocyclocheilus rhinocerous
TTTCCATTTGAGATCAAAAGACCATTCCAGACCTGTATGAGACATTGTGTTTCACAGAGAAAATAACATAAGGGTGGAAAGACATGAGAGACTGAACCATTAAATATGACCAAAATCTTTAGTAGCATGAGTGCTTAAAGTGAAACTACTTATTTTGTTAGTAGTTGTATAACATGAAATTCCTATGGAAGCCTGTTTCCTCCACAGGATAAAAATAAAATAATAAATAAAAAGGTAATTGCGACCATTTATCTTACAATTCAGACTTTTTTCTTTGAATTCTGAGTTTTTATCTCACAATTCTAACCTTTTCTCTGAATTGTGAGAGAAAAACGAAATATAAATTCAGAAATCAGAGAAAAAAAGTCAAAATGACAGGATAAACTCAGAAATCAGAGAAAAA
>NW_015742671.1:0-403 GCF_001515625.1 Sinocyclocheilus rhinocerous
TCGAGAGAACTGCTGTTTTTACTGTGGTCAAGCAGGACATCATATTCGACAGTGCTCTCTACGTCCTCCCATTCCCCCAGCTACGAGCAGAAACCAAGTTCCCCGCTCTCAACCGATGAGTCTATCTCAGTCTCTTAAATGCAATACATTTACACTACCTATTACTCTGCAACTCAAGTTTGTTCTTTGCATTGACAGCGATAATTGACTCGGGAGCTGCACGAAACTTTATCGACCTGGAAACTGTTACTCAACTTAATATTCCCATGGAACCTCTGCCAAAGCCTAGAAAGATCCAAGCTATTGACGGAGGCCCTATTGGAGGAGGATTTATCACCCACCGCACCTTACCACTTCGCCTACAAGTAGGAGCCCTTCATCAAGAATACATTTCTCTGCTGAT
>NW_015742672.1:0-403 GCF_001515625.1 Sinocyclocheilus rhinocerous
ACAAGCTAATTAAGTTGTAATAATTGTGTTAATTACAGTGACAATGAATGAAGGATTAACTATTTGTATGGAGTATATTGATGTATTATCTAGTTTATAAATTATGCATTACCTATAAACTAATAGTTTGCTAATGATTTGTAAGTACTTTATTAGTGTATAATTATTATAAAGTGTTACAAAAAAAAACAAGAGACCGTGCCTTATTTTACTCAACAGCTAATTCATCTAAGTAGCCCATAAATCAAACCACAGTATGTCTACTAATCACACTGGTATTTGCATTTCACTGAATGGAATAACAAACAAATTAAGTTAAAATATTTCACCTGAAGAGTGAATGTTCAGTCTCTCTGGATGTAAATAATACCCGGTCCTGTTTGTGTAGTCTCACTTCAGAGTT
>NW_015742673.1:0-403 GCF_001515625.1 Sinocyclocheilus rhinocerous
TTCTTCCATGTGTGCACAGCTGTTCCTTTTAAATATGCACCGGAACGTGTTTTGGACTAAACAAATAGGATGGCTTTCAAAGCAAACATGCTAATTAGCATTGCAGTGAGGAAAAGTGAAGATTTTATTGTGCTGCCTACAAAGACAACATTTGACAGCTCGCTGTTTCAACCTAATGTTTGTTTTTGCCAAACTACAAAGCAGCATTGCTTGTGTTTATTATAGCGTATCCCATGATGCATTGCAACAAGTTCAGTGAAAATGTACATCCAATATGGTGGACATCACAATACTGAAAAATAGCAGCATATAGACCATTTTACCTGATATTTCTGTAATTTATGAATTTATATGCTCTCTAGAGCAGTGTTTCCCAACTGGGGTGCCGTCTGTCGAGAGCAGG
>NW_015742674.1:0-403 GCF_001515625.1 Sinocyclocheilus rhinocerous
TTCTTTCATATGCCTCCACACCTGCAGTCTCTGTCCATTTGTTTTGCTTTGTCTTCTGATTCAATTAGTGCAGGGATGACAGATAAATATCATCACCTGTGTGGGACTACGCTCGTGCATGTGTACAGTACACACGTGTGCAAACACTCTCCACGCCTTGAAGATGCTCTGTCAGTGTTTAAAGGTCGCTGTGTATCACGGTGTAATGATTCTGACCTTTCAGAGATGTGACAGTTGTGTCAGCACAACAGACAAGACAAATACAGGGAACGTTGTCACAAACCGCTGTACTTCTACCGTCACACTCCAAGGCTGTTCTAAAAGGTAGGAAGCATAATTATGCATCCTTCTCAAGTCAACGACAGCTTTGCATGTAGGTTTCACTGCAAAAGTGTGATGTGCA
>NW_015742675.1:0-403 GCF_001515625.1 Sinocyclocheilus rhinocerous
ATACAGTACATAAAGATTGGGCCCACACACAGAGCTGGTCTGTCTTAGTTTGATGGCATGCATCTCTTTATGTATCCTTTGTGTTGTAATCACCCTCATCATTAATTCATTTGACCCTTGTTTGCATGTTCTCCATCCAAGCAAATAAAGCTTTCTTGGAGTTTGCCTG
Organism: Sinocyclocheilus rhinocerous; assembly: GCF_001515625.1. Taxonomy (NCBI): domain Eukaryota; kingdom Metazoa; phylum Chordata; class Actinopteri; order Cypriniformes; family Cyprinidae; genus Sinocyclocheilus; species Sinocyclocheilus rhinocerous. The sequence continues at coordinate 170 of NW_015742675.1, forward strand.
CACACTGCTTCAGTACAGGATCATTTCAGAGAAGCATACATCCTCTCAGCACCCATAAGTCACAGTGTGTCAGTGGCACTTAGCATTATTTGACATCCTTAACCCCTCTGAAATGCATTGCTGCAGCTTTATTCCACACACTCAGTAGTTCTGTTAGGGCTGTATTAAAATCTCTCTCAAAACACTTCTTAGCTGAAGAACCTGCTTTTATTCCTTTGGGAACTTATGTAATAC
>NW_015742676.1:0-403 GCF_001515625.1 Sinocyclocheilus rhinocerous
TTGCTGACTCATATTGCAGGTGAGTGATCAGCTCGTGGAGATTAATGGAGACAGCACAGCTGGGATGACACACAGCCAGGCCGTGGAGCAGATCCGAAAGGGAGGAGCCTGGATACATCTCATACTGAAGAAAGGCGATGGATACGTACCAGATTATGGTGAGGGGAGAAAGAGTAATGTATAGGAATAGAAGGTTTGAGAAATTTAGGTTCATGTAAGAGTAATGATCGACCGATGGCCAAAATATTTTACAAAAGTTTTGCTTCCCTCTGATAGTTACCAGGTTTACATCTGTAGATCAGATTCTTCTAGTCAGGGCCATAGGCAGGTAAGAGGATATTTGGAGCTCATATGTTGAAATGATACGTTTGTCCATAAAAACTTGGTAGAAAAACAAGGTGAT
>NW_015742677.1:0-403 GCF_001515625.1 Sinocyclocheilus rhinocerous
GTAACATGTATTTTGATTAACACAGTAATTATAATAATTATAGAAATCGAATATAAATCTGTAAATAATCCCTTAAAGGAGAAACACATAAGAAAATGGATAGTGATAACTATGAAACATATCAGAAATATATACATACAGGAAGAATAAACTGATAATGATTATAATTATGAGAATTATTCAGTATACCACAAAACCATAAAATTCTGTTACTTGAAATAAAATAACTGTTGACTAAAATAAAAACTTTACTTATTATTTCTTAACTTGATGTACTAAAATAACTAAAACTGAAAAAAAAATTACATGTTACATAAAACCCTAATATAAATAACTCATAAGGAAAAAATAAATCATGTTTAGTGTCAAACAGGTATTACTGGGAATGTCATTACAGTTTTTC
>NW_015742678.1:0-403 GCF_001515625.1 Sinocyclocheilus rhinocerous
TGTGTGTGTGTGTGTGTGTGAGAGAGAGAAAAAGGTTGGTTTAAAGCAAGTGATAACTTTATAACATCTCTCTCACCCTCTCTCTTTCTCTCATACCCTTCTTTTCCTTTGGCAAACAGAACTGTTGTAGATGTATGACTCAGGTGATGATACAAAGGAAACTTTATTTTCAGGCAGCATTGCCGCCAACTAGCTACAGATATAGACTTGCAGGGTTTAGCTGTAAAATTTATTGCATGATATGTCATTGGCTAAAGGATTCGTAATACACTGCCATGCTTTTGGGGGCACTGCAGGTAGGATACTATTCCAGTAGTCTTCACTAGTTTATTAAAACTGCTGGGTAATTTCTGGGCCATTACTGTGTCATCGCACAAATGCCAAGCAGGTCTCCCTCTGTCAA
>NW_015742679.1:0-403 GCF_001515625.1 Sinocyclocheilus rhinocerous
TAGTAGAATGTCTAAAGTGGACTATCAAAATAAAGTGTAACCTACATTTCTTTCTGTAACGTCACTAAAACCCTGAAACTCTGAAATAAATGAAAGTTTTTGTAATTTGCTCTAACGGTGACTTTGACTGGTTCAGATGCGGGCCGGGATTGTATAAATATCACACAATAGTGTTTGCTGCTGAACTCGCTGTAGCGCTGTGAGCGAGAGATGGCACCCAGACTTACACCTTCATAAAAATAACCCTGCTTCTGCTTTAGAAGGTGTAAATTAGTGAAAAGCGCTCATGCCATCTGTGCTGCTTCTCTGGTGAGTTTGTGTGTGTGTCATTGTGTGAGAGTGAGTGTGTGTGTGTCATTGTGTGTGTGTGTGTACCTATTTTTCTATTCTGGTGGGGACTTAA
>NW_015742680.1:0-397 GCF_001515625.1 Sinocyclocheilus rhinocerous
AAATCAAATGCTAAAAAAGTATGTATTTTCTGAAAGATGGCACTTCAGGTCAAGTTAAGGGTGCTGTCAGAGAGAGGTTAATGACAATTGCAATTCTCTGTTTTAGTTCAGAGAGGGTATGCTGAAAGTGAAATGACTTCTGTAAACTGTTTTGTGTAGTGAACGCCAGGACTAAACATGTATTAACCCAGCAAAAAGCAGTTCATCAATAATCTAATTATGCTGAAGTGTTGAAAAAAGTGAACTTGGGGAAAAGTGTCCTGGGCTTTGTTCTGACAAGTAGCAAGTTTTGTGCATCCAACTTAATTCATGTTTTTTTTGGTAGTCTGAAAACACACATACACACACACACACACACACACACACACACACGTGTTGGTTTTTATGTATCATAGGG
>NW_015742681.1:0-403 GCF_001515625.1 Sinocyclocheilus rhinocerous
TGAAGATATAAAAGTAGAAATGTGAAGCTTATAATTTGATAAAAATAATTACATTAATTATTTTGCCAAGACTCGTATATTATTTGACCTGTAAAGCTATTTAAATCATAATTAAATGTTTCCGACCATTTACGCTGTTGTGTTATCAAGTGACAAAGTTAATAAATAAGACTTTAACTTTACACAGTACCTAAACAGTATTTAAGTGTTTACAGATTGACCCCATTGTAAGCACTTCACTGTAACATACATTCTTTTCTTTTCTTTTTTTAAGAAAACAAGCGGCGCGACATACAGCGCACAGCATACAGTACATGTGTACACCCCGACAGATTTCTCCGAAAAATATCCATATCGCTTTTAAATTCATACTTTCTATGGGATCCTATACAATGAAATATTT
>NW_015742682.1:0-403 GCF_001515625.1 Sinocyclocheilus rhinocerous
GTGTTCTCACTCTATAACTACAACTGTTACTTGGTGTTTGAACTATAAGATTGTATTTTAGCATCTTAGGCAAATGCCTCTGTGATCTCTCTGTGCTGAGACTCGACACTTGAAGCACAAACACAGCAAATATTCATCTTCTCTTTTTCTCACCACCTGCTTTCCCATGAGTCCTCGTTGCATATGTTAGGAGCGCAGGGGAGCACAGTGTTTACTCCCATCGCAGTTTTTTTTCTCTGTGACCAATAGAAATGAGTTCTACAATAATGGGAACAATGGAAGTCAGAAAGGGATCATTGAGGCTTCCCTTATTTATTTGAATCTTGTTTTGTCTCATTAATGTGATTTCTGCTCTGTGTGAGTGTGCATGGGTGTGTGGGTAGAGTATTGTGGCTTCTGTAGT
>NW_015742683.1:0-403 GCF_001515625.1 Sinocyclocheilus rhinocerous
GTTACCACCTCCATACCGAGAAATGTCATGCATTTCAGTTGCAAAAGTACTGATAAAGTCCTGGGGCAGCACTGACAAGTTACTGTGCATCTGTTGGATCCGAGTGCGCAAGACTGTGAGTCTGTACTGTATGTATGTGCGTTTGTGTATGAAATAACGGGAGAAAAAAGTGATTTGTAGATATTAAAACTTAATTTCATTGGGAAAACATGGCAATAGTTAGCCATCCTAATATTTGTTGTATCTATTTGCTTGGTAAATGTCTTTTTGGGTTTTGATTCTTTTGCTATTGTAGGCAACCCATAGAATAAACAGTAATTTATTTCTTCTTATTGTAATTGGGCCCCCTGGAAGTGTGAGCATAGACACAGGCCTAGAATGCCTATATGCAAAAATCTGGCCC
>NW_015742684.1:0-403 GCF_001515625.1 Sinocyclocheilus rhinocerous
TATCTATCTATCTGTCTGTCTATCTTGTTTCCACCACAGCATCTGGAAATCCCACCAAACCTTGAAGCTCCTGAACAGGTTCTTGATAAAGCCATCGCCATTGATATTAACAAAGTGTAAGTACATCGCTAATGATTTCAGTGAGCTTGAATAATCTGTTGATGTAAATTAATTACTCATGATTATTGTATTTACAGGTTTGACATGACAGGTGAGGTTCTGGAGTACATGGAAGCAGCTCTAAAGCTGCAAGAAACAGGTAAACATAATGTTTTACCCCAAAAATGCTTTTTTAATGCTTTCTGATTCATTACTTACACATTAATTTGATCAAAAGTGACAGTAAAGACATTTATAAAGTTACAAAAGAGTTCCATTTCAAGTGCTGTTTTTCTTTCTACAC
>NW_015742685.1:0-404 GCF_001515625.1 Sinocyclocheilus rhinocerous
AAAAAAATATATATAGACATATTTGAAAATAAAATTAACAAAAAAACTTTATAATAATTAATTTAAAAAATATTAATACTTTGACTAAAATTACAATAAAACTGAATAAAAAAAATTAAAAAAAATTTAAACAACAACTATAAAAGCATATGTAGCTAAAAAATAAAAATTAAATTTATATAGACATTTTTAAAAATAAAAATATAAAAAAAATTACTTAAACTTTAAACCTAAATCTTTCACTAAAACGTAAGTGAAAACTGAAAATATAAAAATAAAATATAATTTAAAATATTAACAAAAACTATTATCGTATATCCAGCTAAAAATAAATAAACTAATAAATAAAAAATATATCAGCATATTAAAAGGTCGAAAACCTTTACTAAAATTAAAGTGAAAAA
>NW_015742686.1:0-404 GCF_001515625.1 Sinocyclocheilus rhinocerous
ACGTTTTCCTCTGGCTGCGACGGACCAAATCCTGGCTGTGTTATAAGCTCCAAAAATTCTAGGAATTAAAATATATCTATATAAAATAAGATAAATATAATATTGCAGTTTATTAATAGCACATAGATAGAAATAACTCACCTTCTCCGCAGACGTCGACTATTGCAGCTCTTGCTAAAAATCACCAATAAAAGTCAGTTAATAATGAATACCTAAAATATATAAAAAAATTTATATAAATTAAAAAAAAACAAAAACATATATATATATATTAGGAATGTATAGAAACATTAATTACCAAAATGATCTATTTCGTCGAATGCAGAATATTCCACACCAAATTGTCTTTGCACATCTGTGAAATTATAAGCCTATTTATCAATTGTAATCAGCTGTACATTTTT
>NW_015742687.1:0-403 GCF_001515625.1 Sinocyclocheilus rhinocerous
AGTTTCCAGTATGCCTAGTGAGACCTTGGGGTTGGAGCTAAACTCTGCAGGACAGTGGCCCTCTAGGAGCAGGACTGGACACCCCTGTTCTAAGTGAGCACGAGCAGGTGCTACCTCTGGGGGCCCAAGTGGTGATAATGTTATGTAAAACCATAACACAGTCTCAGCTTTCAGTTGTCTTCTGTGACAAATAAGTATTTGGCCAAGTTTCAACTTGGTCCAGAACCTGCATGCAAACCTGGGTGACAAGTGCATTGGCATTGTCTGATCAAATTGCATCGGTGGAGCTCCCTTAACCCTCTGTAGCCTATAGCCAAGCAGTGAGGTGCCATTAGTGAGGAAGGAGATTTTGTGTTTATGTGCTTCTAAGGATAAGGTTATGATGAAGATTTTAATGTTTTAC
>NW_015742688.1:0-404 GCF_001515625.1 Sinocyclocheilus rhinocerous
ACCGATCCATCCACAAGATCTGGAAGCTGTCCGCAGACATCTACGCGATCTTCTCTCAAGCAAAGTTATTCGAGAGTCCGAGTCACCTTTTTCTTCGCCTATCGTAGTGGTGCGGAAGAAAAACGGAGATGTACGGTTGTGCATAGACTATAGGAAGTTAAATCTCCAGACAGTGAAAGATGCTTATGCATTATCCAATCTCGAGGAAACATTTTGCGCCTTAACTGGGTCAAAATGGTTTTCCGTGCTCGACTTGAAGTCTGGGTATTACCAGATTGAAGTAGAAGAAGCAGACAAACCCAAAACTGCCTTTGTCTGCCCCTTGGGGTTTTGGGAATTTAATCGCATGCCTCAAGGGATCACTAACGCCCCAAGTACTTTCCAGAGATTGATGGAAAAGTGTA
>NW_015742689.1:0-404 GCF_001515625.1 Sinocyclocheilus rhinocerous
GCACCTTCAAAAAAAGAGAAATCCTGTCATGGTATGAAGTAAAAAGAAAAAGAAAAGGTATGCTGTCAGAGACTGCCCTTTTTTCACTCCCTGACAGGAAAGTAAAAAAAATCTAAATCAATTACATGAATTATTAAATAAATTCTTGTGAAGTATGAAGTAAAAAAGATAGCTCAATTGTAACTTTGCATGTACAGTAAACATATTAACTGCATTATGTCCTATTTGAATAAGATTAACAAGTTTCATAATTACCCTTTCTGTGTATTTTTTTTCTTAGCATCACAATGGCCACATGCAGTCCATACAGCCGTCCAGAGCCATTTAAATGTAAATGTGTTGCTAAACGTGTCACACGAAAGGCGGTAGCCTATGAAAAGTGTGGAGAAAAAATTGAAGCAGAG
>NW_015742690.1:0-403 GCF_001515625.1 Sinocyclocheilus rhinocerous
TTACTCCAGTCTTCAGTGTCACGTGATCCTTCAGAAATCATTATAGTGGTCCATTATTATTATTGCCCAATTATTAATAATAGTTCTTATTGTTATCAGTGTTGAAGAGTTTTTATTGCTTAATAGATTTGTGGAAACTGGTACTGTGATAACTCAGGATTATTTGATGAATATAAAATAAAAGCATTGATTTGAATGCTGTTCAAATAAATTTATTTTGCTGAAATTTTTTTTTTACTGAATTTATTTTAATTTTTTGTATTTTTTGGATAGCATTATAAATAGCACAAATAGCACATTTAAGCACAATTTACCATTTTAGAACGATTTCTGAAAGATCTTTTGACACTGAAGACTGGACCACAACATTCTTTTGCATAGACTAGAAAACTTTGTTGGCATT
>NW_015742691.1:0-403 GCF_001515625.1 Sinocyclocheilus rhinocerous
TATACTTTTATTATTAAATTATTATTATTTTACAAGAACGATGTGAAGAGAGCATGCACAGCTGTTATTTACCCACCTGTCAAACACATCACCACATATTGTAAGAAGTTTTATTAAAATAAACGGATTGAAAAGATGTTGAGTTTCTGCTGTTATTATTGAATTTCATTAGTTCCAGTTATGATTTATGCGTGGTTGTTCACGGGAAAGTGAGCAAGACATGACGGTTACAATATCATGATTATGGTTAAACAAGATAAAATAAATCTAATATAACCAAATTATATTTATTGTCATATTAAATATCACAGCACACATTTATCATTCAGTCTAGTACTTTTAAATATCACAATTTATATTAAATTAAAGGCAGGGTATGTGATTTTTCAAAAACACTTTAGAA
>NW_015742692.1:0-404 GCF_001515625.1 Sinocyclocheilus rhinocerous
AAACCAGTGAACCACCCCTTTAAAATTACAAAAAACTAAAACATTTTATACTTTTTTTTTTGTTCAAGAAACACCTGAAAACCCCTTAAACTCTTTGGCATATTTTAAATTTTTTACTGATTTTGGCATACCTGAATTTAAAATAGTGCCCTCCTCACATACACTGGAGTAAATTGATAAAAATGGTCTCATTTCACAGAAAATACCCTAAGTTTTAACACACGTGTGGAATAATTAATATTTTTTATTGTATTTTTTCATAATTGTGATAAACACAAATAAAAAATCAAATTTTTATTTTTATTTTACTAAGTTTTTATTTGAAAGTCTGTTATTTAAGATCTATTTGGTCCATCTCCCTGCAGAAAGTTTCTTTTGATTTTACTAGGTGCCAGTAAACAGGG
>NW_015742693.1:0-402 GCF_001515625.1 Sinocyclocheilus rhinocerous
CACACACATATATATATATATATATATATATATATGAATGAAATGGCATATATAAAATGATGTATATTTTATATCTGAATGGCAAAACAGGAAATAGTTATATAAAATCTAAATATATAAATGTAAATTGTGAATATATAGTTATAATTCTGACTATATAATTGTAAATTGGAATATACATTTATAAATCCTGAATATATAAATGCAAATCTGAATATATATTGTCTACATCTCAATTTAAATATATCTTTTTTATCAGGCAGGCAAGTGGAAAATTAGCGTAAGTCTGTGATGTATATTTGTACGTGCTGTACAGGGGTGAAAAACAAGTTAGACTTCATTTTAACAACTGAATGAACAGATACAATAAAACAGTTAAAATGACACCTAAATTATTCATAC
>NW_015742694.1:0-404 GCF_001515625.1 Sinocyclocheilus rhinocerous
AAGATGAGCTGACCTGTTGAGGAGTTGTGTTGATCGGTGATTGTGATGCTGGTGGATTGTTGATTTAGCTCTGTTGTGCTGACACATGATGGTGTGATTGAAAAAGAGCTGATAGTTGAAACCTCAGTGTTCTTATCTGAAAACCAAAAATCAACTTAAACTCAGTCAATATTTTAGCAAATTCAGTGTGAATTAAATTGTATATATAACCCTGAATTATGCTGTAAATTGGCTTTTATATAATAACATAAACTACAGCTGCTGACATGTTTCTGTGTACATTTCTAATATAGGTCAATGTGCAGAAACCACATTAATCACTTACCCTCTTTAACCAGCAACAAAATATCTGAACAGATATCAGTTAAAGTCCTCTCCACAGCACACCAGTATAGTCCTGTATC
>NW_015742695.1:0-404 GCF_001515625.1 Sinocyclocheilus rhinocerous
AAAGGCTCATATTTGAATATGTTCTTTTCATTTATGAAGAATTATGAGCGTGTGTATGATGTGATTTAGCCTATGCACATTTTTTCAAAAGCCTGGCAGAGTGATCAAAAGACGCTAGGCAAAAGTTTTGTATTGTTTACAGAAAGGATGCGCGTTCTCATCCTTTTTTCTGGTAATTATCATGTTGTGCTGCGTGTCCGTTTTTCTTCAAAGCACCCATTTAAAATGCCTAATGTTGGTTTGATTGCTTGTGTTACATGAAAAAAATACATAATTTTGCCTACCTGATGTAGTAGATTTAATGCGGGTGCGGTTCGGGTCGCAAGTCGCAATCTTTGTCAAACGGGTCTAGTCGGCATAGAATTAAATTAGTGCTGCTGTCAGATAACGGGTCGGGTGTTCTG
>NW_015742696.1:0-404 GCF_001515625.1 Sinocyclocheilus rhinocerous
AGCTGTTGACCTTGTGTTGGATATGATTTGCTTCAGATGGCGTAATTTGGTTCAATGTAGCCTCTTTCTTCTGTGCAACAAGCTAGAAAACAGAAAAATAAATATGATACGGCCAAAAAATGAGCTTGCTGTAAGGAAAGGTGGCAGAAACAATGGCTCACTAAATGTAGACTGCATGCTGCATACTTTCTATTCTTCAAAGAATCATGAAAAAAAAGTATCACGGTTTCCACAAATATATTAAGAATGTTTTCGATATTGATAAAAATAAGACATTTTTCTTGAGCAGAAAATCGGAATATTAGAATGATCTCTAAAAGATCATGTGACACTGAAGACTGAATAATGATGCTGAAAACTCAGCTTTGCATCACAGGAATAAATGACATTTTAAAATATATTCA
>NW_015742697.1:0-402 GCF_001515625.1 Sinocyclocheilus rhinocerous
TAATAATAATAATAATAATAATAATAATAATAATTATTATTATTTCTTAAAGCTAGTTACCAAAGCAATTAGTGGAAAATTGAGAAATGCAATGGTTTATTTCTGGATGACGTTAGAAATTATAATATTTTAAATACTTAAAACACTTAGCTTTATATTATTGCCCATTTAGGGGTTTATTTATAGTTATCCCATTTAATTCCACAGGTCACAATAGCAACGTTTACTTTTGAGTTTAAATTGTCTACCCTACAGACTCAGAGTGGTCAACTTTAAAGTGCAGACTGTTTTGATTTCATGTGAACATATTTATATGGCTGGTGTAAATAGTCACATGACTAGAACTGACAGATGATAACTGTAAAAACTTCATTTAAAAAGTACATTAACTTTTTTAAACAG
>NW_015742698.1:0-404 GCF_001515625.1 Sinocyclocheilus rhinocerous
AACTTTAAAATTTAAAAATGTATTAGTAAATGTTGAAATTAACACAATCTAACAATGAACAATACTTCTACAGGATTTATTAACCTTAGGTAATGTTACCAATGGACTCTAATTGTAAAGTGTTACCATTTCATATAAATCCAATACCAACAGTCATGCTTGTAGATGGCCATCTTTAAACATCTGCACAAAAGCCATAGCATTAAAATCACATGGATATTGTATGTATAGTCTATTTGTTCCTATTTTATAACACTTGATGATCATCTAATCAATAACAAAACAAGGCGGCTGCATATCGGACAAGCGTCAGTCCAAAACAGTTCATTTAGTTACCAAACAGAAAAAGTTCACTGAACAAGAATAAACAAGTCGATGAGTTTGAAGTTCGGTGTTTGGAGGGG
>NW_015742699.1:0-404 GCF_001515625.1 Sinocyclocheilus rhinocerous
GGATTTGGTTCAATTGGTATAGAGGTGCGCTGCAAAAGAGAGAGACGGGAAAAACAGCCTCGGGCACCTAGCTGAGGATTTGACCTGCTCTTGCAGCCCTGGAGAGAAAGAAACAGAGGGAGAGACGGAGAGAGAAAAAAGCCTGCTTTCCCACACTCTCCAGGTTGGGTTTTTTAAAGCTGGATATACCGGTGTCCCTATAGGTGTGTGCATTTCCAGCACTTCACTAGGCAATACGTGCGTGAGATGTTGAACAATTCAAACACTGTGCTGCCATGCCGACCTCAAGGCTCAGCTTACAGTCTCAAAATTAAACAAATAATAATAATTAAGAAAAAAATCTCAGCTCAGAGTCCCTGCACACAGAGGCCTCACACGTTCAGCCGAGTCACGCAATGCAGCTC
>NW_015742700.1:0-404 GCF_001515625.1 Sinocyclocheilus rhinocerous
AAATGAAATCTGATTGTAACAGCATAACTTTTCTCAATAAGCCACATGTTTTGAGGTATCATTCATGTCTGTAGAACAAACAGCGAGGGACAAGTTATGCACAGATTCAGCATGGATGGGGGTGTTGAGGTGTTGGGGTGAGGGGTGACCCGACTGAAGACACTGGAGCAGATGAAAACATGTTTGTCTGACTGCTCAGTCAGGCCACATGAACTCGGTCAGCGTACCGTTATCTCCCCCGACTGGGGCCATATTCTGCCAGACATGTGCTGCCTGAGGGCGGCCGCCTCTGGTGCAGAGCACGCTGGGTAATATTCAGCCCGTCACACACTTAATGCATGCTTACATGCCATTACTAAATGTAATGATGATGTACATTTGGAACAAAACACGTCTTTCAACAT
>NW_015742701.1:0-404 GCF_001515625.1 Sinocyclocheilus rhinocerous
AAATTAATAAAGGCAAACGAATTAATAACTTAAATGGAAGCAAAGTAAGGTCCTCAAACAAATCAAACACTTCCTACACATTCACTTGTGTCATTACTATACAATACAGTATATAGAGACTGTATCACTCATATGATAAGATTTTATTATGTAGTCATATACACAAACGCAAAAGTGTATCTGCGTGGGTTCTTTCCTCTGTGCATCTGCTCTGAGTGTTCATTTAGTAGAGGTATCAGTGCAGAAGATGTATTTTAAAAGGATGGAGATAGGATGAGTGGAGGGGCACACTGTCCCTGTGAAGTATGTTTACACTGAGTGGAGGACATTATGTTCATTTATCTTCAATATATCAGCAGTCAGTCAGTTGCAGCACTGGTGATTCAGGAAGGAAACTGTGGGCC
>NW_015742702.1:0-404 GCF_001515625.1 Sinocyclocheilus rhinocerous
TGCAGCTGATCATGTGACCGAGGGGAGAGCCAATCAGATTTCACTGTATACCAGTAAGACCTCTGATTGGATGTTTAATCTGAATGACTCTTTTGAAACTTCAGCCCTGAAAACATCTCATAATTTCTTGCCTTGAGCAGAAAACTGTACAGCAACATCTTAAGCACCTACAAATGCTATAAATGCTTTATGAATGATTGTATCAGTCTTACATGTTTTTACGCCGTCTCTCACCAGTATTTATGATTTGTCCTTCTCTCTCCACACAGAGCCAGATGTGATCAGGAATCTCAGAGTGACCAACATCACAACCTCATCTGTGTTTCTGACATGGGAAGAACCAGCCGGAAATAGATCTTTCTTTAAACTTCAGTGGACTGATAATAAAACAAGTGGAAATTCAA
>NW_015742703.1:0-404 GCF_001515625.1 Sinocyclocheilus rhinocerous
AACAGGCAAATAAACCTTATATATCAGCTCATCAAATTACAGTTGTAATATTTGTTGCCTTTCATTGTCAGTTGCGTTCATTCCTGTTGCCTGTTTTCAATTTTTCAACACGCGCGAGCGCCTGAGGAGGCGGCAAGAGAAACAGCTCTCTCCAGTATTGTAAACTTCGACTACAGTACCCATTTCAGTCACTAGCTGTCAATATTACATAATGCACCTTCAGAGTCCTTCTCTATTTTACTAGACAGTGTGATAGCTGACAGCCTCACAATACGACAGGACTTTAAAATGTGTATGTGATAAAATTTTGTAATGAGCCATAATAAAGCATTAAGTTGAAAAGGGAAGTTTGTCCCACTGGGAACTGCACCACTCATGTTGTGAAAGAATCTTGGCTTTGTTGT
>NW_015742704.1:0-404 GCF_001515625.1 Sinocyclocheilus rhinocerous
CTTGTCTGAAATGTGTCACATTCGCACTCCCCTCCATTTTATGCATTGGCTTGGCTCTTCAAGTCCATTTAAGACAGCCCCATTCAACAAACAGATGCTATCAAGTAAAAAAATGTTTTGTCTGCCTTGCATTAACAAGACAAACGTTTCCTTCAAGACTTTACATGCCTGTGCACTGAGAGTCTAGCAGCATTGCTCTGAGCCGAGCATGTGTACGTTCACAACCTTTTCTTTCCTGAGTTCATTCTTGAGAAACTCAAACAAAGGAGGAGAACACCGTGACACAGTTATAAAGTGGTCTTACTGGGCCTGAGATGTGTTAAAACGTAACTTGCTGAAACAAGCACCACTATAAGTCCTACTCAAGAGGGTTGCACATTGATTGAGAAGCACCAAGCCAAGCT
>NW_015742705.1:0-404 GCF_001515625.1 Sinocyclocheilus rhinocerous
AAATAAAAATAGTCACACTTGTGTTGTTCACGGTCAAAAATGACCACCATAGGAAATGAATGGGAAATGTACGAAAATACAGAGTTGTTTTTGTGTGTACAATCTACAAATCAGCCACAATGCAGGAAAAAAGTGCACAGCAATGAAGGGGTGACAAAATTTTTCCTGAAAACACTGCTCAGTAACTAAGGAATACACAGCACAGAATATATACAGGCATCTAACAGCTACTCCATGGTATTACAGATGATTTTCATTATTTTTTTCCACAAGGTGGAACAAATCTGCCTCAATTCAAAGGATTTTAAATACTTTTGCTATATTTTTAACTTAAAGAGGTCATCGGATGCCCATTTTCGACAAGTTGATATGATTCTTTAGGGTCTTAATGAAAAGTCTGTAAC
>NW_015742706.1:0-404 GCF_001515625.1 Sinocyclocheilus rhinocerous
TTCCCCAGCAAGGACAAGTTTGGAAGGTTTGCACAGCTTTTCACCTTCCTAAAATCTCAGTCTCCCCCTTCCCCCCGCTCTCCTACCAGTTTCATGTCCCATGATCTTTCTGTACGCAACTCACAAAAAAAGGCCCTTCCCAAACTGTAGCACCTGCAGGAGTCTTCTGTTTAATCTTTTTCCAAACTGATTTATTTCTATTTCTTTAGCGAAGTGAGTTTCGTTTTGATTGTTGTTTTGCGATCCTAAACTTATGCCAGTTTTACAGATGTTGAGAGCTGGGCGATATAGCTTAAACAATTTCTCAATTATATCTCAATATTTTTGCTGCATTTTGACAATATGTCTATTAATGTATGTGCTCTAAAACGGTTTACTTATTTTTATGTTTTAATATATATATA
>NW_015742707.1:0-403 GCF_001515625.1 Sinocyclocheilus rhinocerous
AATAATGTTCTTTTTAGCAACATCATATGACCCCTTTAAGACAAGGTAACTTCAAAATAAAATAAAAGACAACAATGACACATATTACCCTGAGTGCATGACATGGAACCAGGCAAACATGGAGCCAAGTTTCAGCAGAGTAAATCAGACTTCAATATCACTATTTTCAATGACTTATAGCAGCAAGAACTCATTCATTCTGTTAGCTTGTGTGCTTGCATAGCCCATAATGACTGAAGGAAGGCAAATCCATATCTAGTCTTTTGCTTTTATACTACAGTATGTGCTTTGAATAATTACAATTTATGAGAACGTCTACGTCTAAGTATATTTTGTACATTTCTATGCTCCCTACTATTAAATCGGCTAAAAACACATCTCTTCCATCTTTATTTGACCCTCT
>NW_015742708.1:0-404 GCF_001515625.1 Sinocyclocheilus rhinocerous
AACTGAGTATAATTTTTTAACCATACTGTATAAAACATTGGCTCAAACAAATACAGATTTGTGAACACGATTTGTGATCCCATACAACAATATATATATATATATATATATTCAATATTTTAAATATATTTCAAAACATTCAAAAAATTGAAATACATTTGCTAAAATTTGTTTCAAAATATATTTATGTAAATATATATTCTACCAATTTTTTGGGCCATTTTTGTATATTTAAAAAAAAATATATTTATACATGTAAAATATATTTTAAAAAACATGGCCAAAAATATATATATTTGCTGAAATATTTTTCAAAATATATTTACTTAGAAATATATTTTGTATATGAAAGTTAAAAATAAATATATTTTCTATTTCAAAAATATATTTCATTGAGCTTCACT
>NW_015742709.1:0-404 GCF_001515625.1 Sinocyclocheilus rhinocerous
TTTTCTGCAAAACATCCTGTCAACAAGATGAAGAAGCCCTGGAAGGTATAGATGATACAGAGGAATCAGGTAAATGATTTCATACATCTATTGCACTATTTAAAGTGTATTTGCATGTAAAGACTGGTGAATACCTGCAGGGAGTTGACAATGGTGAATGCGTAATGCACTACGTATGTAATAAACTGCGTAAAGTCGTCCATCAGAAACACAAAAAGCCCCAGAATCCAAGTCCCACCAAAAATAGGCGTGAGAAAGAGAATCACTTTGATGATGCTTTTCGCCGCATCTTTGTCTCCCTTTTTGTTGCTCTCAGCTCCAGACGGCTTTAAAACGGTTGCAATGACCACCACCATGGAAAACACATTCACCAGCACGATGGTCCCGACTGGGAAGAGAAATGC
>NW_015742710.1:0-404 GCF_001515625.1 Sinocyclocheilus rhinocerous
AATTATTACTTCACAAGCTGGTAATTTGAAATCATTGGTGTTGCTGTGCCAGCACTAGACAAAGTTCTCTCCTCTGAAGAAATTCCTTAAACAAAGGAGTGTTTGGAGGCAAAAGAGAGGTGTCGGGGGTGGGGGAAACTCCTGAATGACATGTTGTGGAGCGAATCCTCTCCTCAACTGAAACAGAGAGAGCAGTGTTACTGCCGTCTGCACGGTCCATAATACCCACTGTGTGCTTCTGTACATGTTGATTATTTTGATAACCTGTTGGGAATGAGGCTAGTGTAACAGTATTGTTTCTTCTCCTGGAGTTTCAACCTAGATTTCTATCTCACAGTTTCCAAACACAAACCAGGTTAATTTGACTAGCCGATCTTGAACTGCACCTGCAGAGGAAACATCTG
>NW_015742711.1:0-404 GCF_001515625.1 Sinocyclocheilus rhinocerous
AGAGTGTGCAGAAAGCCCTTACATGGAGATGGTTTGGTCGTGTTTAATGCAAATGACTAACCTCGTGCGGCCGCTCATTTACAATACTCCAAATTCACTAACATTAGGACGAGGTTAAGAACAAATTCATGCACATACGAACCTGTTGTGAATTAGGTAGAGATTTTTCGTGAGATGTTCTTCTGTGTATACAAATACAAAATAATCCACGCAATTATTAGAGAATGAGACCATAGTGAGTCATAACTACAAGAAAGTATCTCATTATAAAAAAATTATTTCATAATTACAAGAAAGAATCATTATTATGAGAGTGTTTCTCATTATGAGATTTTTTTCATAATTATGTCTCAGTGCGTGCATGCAGAACCTGATTTTACCAAGTGCGACATGTTCCTGGATCA
>NW_015742712.1:0-404 GCF_001515625.1 Sinocyclocheilus rhinocerous
AATCATGAAAATCGCTGGCGGTGGCTGGCAACTTTTTTCAAAAATACTGGCGGGGAAAGAGTTAATAATAACGCGTGTGTCTAATAATGTACGATGTATGTCACTGTAATAATCTTTACCTCCGTTACAATCATCATCTATCTAAACTTCACTGGTTTGCTTTGTTCAGCCCATACAGGCTAGTTCTGACTTCATATTTCTTATTTATGGAGTTTGTTCCCACCAATCGCTGCACGAGTTAAGGTTACGTATGGTGACGAAAGCACGTTAGTGCTAGCCCTCCCGGAACTCATATACCTCTTTTCCACCAAGGTAGTCTGAGTGCTGGTTCGGAGCCAGAGCCTAGTTTCAAATCGTTTTTTTGTCTTTCGACACCCAAAGCACCAGCTCCGAACCAGGAAAAG
>NW_015742713.1:0-404 GCF_001515625.1 Sinocyclocheilus rhinocerous
AAATCCCAAAATGCTCCGCAACCCTTAAACCTATTCTTTCAGAGCAGTTTCACTGTCAACAAACAGCAGTGAGCTGAAACAGCCAGTAATACAAAAAAGAAAGAAAATTACAAACAATAGGGCATATACAATAGAAAAAATATACAAATAAAATAAACAATTTAGTCTATAATAGCCTACACAGAAATTGATTAAAGTAATCACATGTAAAAATAAATCACTGACTTCACCATATAAATTAAATATAAATTGATTCATAACAAAGTTATGAACAATCCTCCGTAAAGAGCAGTGAATAATTCTCTCCGTTTCTTTTGTTCTTTGATTAACATTAATGACAGACTGCAGCAGGTTCATAGCTACAGTAGGATGCTGTCATGGAATGCACAGATCTAATATATTGA
>NW_015742714.1:0-403 GCF_001515625.1 Sinocyclocheilus rhinocerous
TCTGTTTTACAAGGTGAGTGTTGAACCTCCTGAAGCTGCATGTTATCATCCATTGTGAATCAAGCAGCATCACATGTTGCTGTGGAAAGTGTTACACGCCTGCTGTCAGTGAGTCATTGAAATATAAAAGTGCTTGTAAAAGGAGTCTCGTTCAGGTTTAATCTTTGAAATGAGTTTGACAGAAGGGCGACATGCCGCTTCTTGTGAATGCAGCTGTCAGCTGAAGAGACTCTTTTAATTATGAATGATGATGTGAAGAGGATTGAGTAGTTAAGTCTCTTATCTGTTGCTTCTTAAAGGGATAGTTCACCCAAAAATGAAAACTCTCATCATTTACTCACTCTCAAGTGATTCCAAACCAGAATGAGTTTTGTCAGATGTTCAACACAAAAGAAGATATTTT
>NW_015742715.1:0-404 GCF_001515625.1 Sinocyclocheilus rhinocerous
AAGTGAACAAAAAAGCCTAAAGGGAGAAAAATGGAGGGAAAGAATATTTGAGAGACTAGAAGTGTGTTAGAAAGGAAAAGAGAAAAGAGAAGAAAGAAGAAACACAAATCAATAGCAGGGCAGCTGGATGGGGCAATGCAGAAAGAAATGTAAATAAAATAAAATAAAAACTAAACTAAACTAACAAACTAACAACAAATCAACACAAGACATGTGTAAGAGGCTGTGGCAAGTGTGGGGTACAACAAATGTGTGTCCAGCATTAATAACAAACTGTTCTAATGGCTGATGCAGAGACAGTGAGCTAAAGCTTTACCTGTGCTAGCTTGCTACACTGGCAACTAAATTAACAGTTCAATACACTAGAGCAGTGGTTCTCAACCTTTTTTTCCACCGGGCCGCAC
>NW_015742716.1:0-404 GCF_001515625.1 Sinocyclocheilus rhinocerous
GAGTTTCCTTCAGTGTCTGCAACACATCTCACAGCTGAGGTAAAGTGGTCTAAAGTAATTCAGTTCAGAGAATCCAGAGCTGATGATTTTACTGTTTGAAGTTTCTTGGTTTATCCCTCAAGCTGGAAGGACATTTATCCAGCAAAACCTCTAGCTCTGTGGGAGACTCCATCGTTTTTCATCCGACAGGGTTAAATTCACTCTAAAATCTAAATCCATCCTTGTTAAAGGAACAAAGTTTCTCTTCAGACACATCACAAACATACACACACTCAGGTGCAGACCGGATTGTAAATAAACTGACTATTCAAACTGTTTTCAAAAGCGTGTAATTTTCCTAAATGGAGATTTGCTTATATTTACAGTCCGTGTTGTTTTTATGGTGGTTTAGTGGTTATATGGGG
>NW_015742717.1:0-404 GCF_001515625.1 Sinocyclocheilus rhinocerous
AAATGTTAGAAATGTATTGCTGAAAACACGTTACAAAGACTGTGATCTATGTAGTACTGAATTGTGGAGTTAGACCGTTTTTCACCATTTTTGTGTTCAGGATTTTTTTTGGACGGGCCTGAAATCATGTCTCGACGACGCACTGGAGCCACTGAGCATGGCCCCTCCCTTAACACTATAATAACTAGAGTGAAATAATAGCGATAAATAGTGACGTGTAGCCAAATATGGTGTTCCATACTCTGAATATGTGCTCTGCATTTAACCCATCCAACTGTACACACACAGCAGTGAAACACACGCACACACTCACTGTGAACACACATCTGGAGCAGTGGGCAGCCATTTTTGCTGTGGCACCCGAGGAGCAGTTGGGGGTTCGGTGCCTTGCTCAAGGGTCTCAC
>NW_015742718.1:0-404 GCF_001515625.1 Sinocyclocheilus rhinocerous
AAGGGAACTATTGTATTATTTTCTACTGCTGTGATTTGGTGCTCTAAAGGCCATTTCTGACGGCACAGACACGCTCACAGACAGTGTGTTGGTGTAGTGGTAACTAGTTATGAGTGCTAACTTAACCTTTGTTTGATTGATTTTTTTTTTTAAAGGCAGACGTAATCAAAGCAGCTGCTGAGAAGGATGGATTATAGAGTCGTTGGAGGACCAAGAAGCTTTAGGTCTACCTAACAGAAAGAACTGAAACCAGCTTAAAGAGAAGGAGGAAAAGCAGTTTGTAAACACATGAAAGAGGAAATGTGGACGAACAACAAAATCGAAGATGACATGAACCACGCTGTGTCCGTTATACACACGTATGGCCAAATAAAAGGCCTGAGAGTGTCATTTATAGATGAAGG
>NW_015742719.1:0-404 GCF_001515625.1 Sinocyclocheilus rhinocerous
GAAACATTTTTTTTTTACATCTTCACCTTGTTTTGACTTTTTCCCATGCTGTCTTAAGCTGAAAAGATATGGAAGAAATTAACTCTACAGTGGACTTCACTACAAACTCAACAACTCATTCCATTGGACTAGTGAGCAGTGTGACAATGTGTGTGTGCAGCATCAATTTTCTTCTTGGTCTTCCTTTACACTTTTATGTTATATGGCTCATTGTCACAGAAACCGGAATTGTAACAGACTTTTTCAACCTTAATCTGTCTGTTTGTGAAATTGCAAACTGTCTGAAATGTTTAATCGATATACTGTCATTTTGGTTTTCGATATTCAACACATCGTCACAATTTTTGCAAGGACTCGCCATCACTGGCCGTCCTCTGTTTCAGTGTCTGATCTGTGTTGAGCGT
>NW_015742720.1:0-404 GCF_001515625.1 Sinocyclocheilus rhinocerous
CGACATAAATGCAGAATTGCGAGAGACAAACTCAGGATTGCGAGATATAAACTCAGAATTGTGAGAAATAATGCAGAATTGCGAGCAATAAACTCAGAATTGCGAGATATAAACTCAGAATTGCAAAATAAAAACGTAGAATTGCGATATATAAATGCAGAAAGCGGCATGAATGCAGAATTGCTAGAGACAAACTCAGAATTGCAAGAAATAAACGTAGAATTGTGAGAAATAATGCAGAATTGCAAGATATAACCGTAGAATTGCAAGAAATAAACAGAAATGCCAGCAATAAACTCAAAATTGCGAGATATAAACTCAGAATTGCAAAATAAAAACGTAGAATTGCGATATATAAATGTTGAAAGTGACATAAGTGCAGAATTATATGCAGAATCTCATAT
>NW_015742721.1:0-404 GCF_001515625.1 Sinocyclocheilus rhinocerous
AGAGGAGAAGAGAAAATCACAAACAGTTTAGTTACACAATATAATCAAATACAACAAGAGTGACCCGAGTAGCCTCAGACATCCGAATTTAGAGTGCAGGAGGCATGACAGCAGGGAATAAAGGGCACAACAAGGCCTCCACAGCAAGTCACTGTTCCCTTACACCTGTGCATAAACACACACACTCACACCTACACACCACCACGCATAACACAGCACTCATGAAGGAAAGACCGCCACAAGAAATCCACCCCCACTTTAGGAACTCAGCTCCTGCAACAAACAAAATTAGGTTATACACTGCTCTCAGAATTGGCACCACACTATTTATAAAACCACAGTCACTCCATAACAGTAAACAATCAATTAATGCACATCAATTAGAAACTTTTCTCACTCACACA
>NW_015742722.1:0-404 GCF_001515625.1 Sinocyclocheilus rhinocerous
ACATTTTACAACCTAATCTAAACTTGCTTTGTCATAAAAAAGGTGACATTATCTAATATTTTAAGAGATGTATTGGCCCAGACACACAATATATGATGTAAATTGCTATTTTCTTTATTTTTTATGTAATTGTTTTTATTTTCACATTCTTTTTTTCTGCATGTTGGTTGCACCACATGAATTTAGTCATGCCTTTTGTGCAATTTCAAAAAATAATAAACAATGAAGCAGTTTTGTTCATTTAATTTATTCTAAAAAAGTAAAAAAATATATAATGTCAAATCAGGTGTTATTTTCAAGAATTTCAGAATTTTAATAGGTTTTTTTTCTTCATTATGATATCAGAACAGTTCACCCTGACCATTTATATATACATATATATATACAGTGGGTACGGAAAGTAT
>NW_015742723.1:0-404 GCF_001515625.1 Sinocyclocheilus rhinocerous
AAGTGCTCGGACCCATCTAAGGGGTTAATTTGTTTCTCTGGTTAGTGCTGCGTGGGACTACCTTTGGTCCAGAGTGCTTTTCTCCTATTATGTTTTTTGACCTTCTAAAAAGGAACAGTCGGTTTCGACCTCATTCATGAAAAAAGGGGAAAAACAATGGACTGGGTGGGTTAAGGAAGTCACATCGTATCAAAATGAGATTAGAAACTAAAGAAAGGGCATTACAATTCCACCCTTGATAAATAAAACCACTGTAAACCTCTTAAGCATAAATCATGAGTTTAGCATAAGCATAAATCTAACAAAATTTAGTGAGGTCTTTGCTTAGAAAAAAAAACTTCTTTAATATAATATAATATAATATAATATAATATAATATTGTTTTTAAGCATGTTTAAATATTC
>NW_015742724.1:0-404 GCF_001515625.1 Sinocyclocheilus rhinocerous
AAGCGCTGTACAAATAAACTTGAATTGAATTGAATTGAATTCCGTCAGCTTTCTCAATATCTCTTTATCCTGGATATACGTTGGCAGGCCCAGGAACGAAACCACCATCTCAGTGTGACTTATTTCTTTCGCCATGATTTTGCTCTTTTTTATCTTTAGTCCACCCAATACTTTCTCCTTTCCTTTCTCCTCCTCCATTGTCAGCTCGTATTCTCGTGGAGTTTTATATCTGCATCCGATCACCACTCCACACTCCTCTCTTACTTTCTTCAACACTTCGATCATGGTGATTCTGTCCTCTCCCTCTATCTCCACCAGTACTGTTAGCCGCTTCTCATAATTTCTTTTACTTTGTTCATCTTCGTCCTCCTTTTCTCTCACATTCCTCTTGTCCAATCCTCTTT
>NW_015742725.1:0-404 GCF_001515625.1 Sinocyclocheilus rhinocerous
AAGGTGTATATGTATTGATCTTATGCTGTAACAATGACCAAAAAGTACCCCCCAAAAATAAATACAAAAAAAATGTATGTTAATATTAGCAAATATGAGATTTTTTTCTCTGCTATAAATTGCAAAAGAACTGAGAAGCTCATTAACAAAGACATTCATTTGATAACCAACCTGTTATTATTGTCAGTGGTCCTCATAGGGGTCTGTGAGGTGTTTTTCTTGAGTGAGTCTGTGTCATTCCTCACTGATGACTTGGTACTTCCAGACTGCTTGATGATTTGACTCTGATTTTGATGCTGTTCCACGGGAGCTGAGGCAGTGAGATTCTCTACATCCACTAAAGTTAAGCCTGTAGTCTGAGTCTGTCCACTAAAGGACTGGGCACTATTCAGGGAAACGCTCTG
>NW_015742726.1:0-404 GCF_001515625.1 Sinocyclocheilus rhinocerous
ACCTTATTCTTATCTGTACGGTCAAAATTGACGGAGTATTTTTAGTTCTTTTTGCGGTCATCAAGAAAATACGAAACCGGTGCGGGCTTTGACCCCAGGGGGTTAAGTCAAGTCTGTGCATTCTGTATTTGTCCAGTGTTAAAGTTGAGTTGTGCATGTGTTACTGCCTACCTTCTGTGGATTCCTTCTGTATGGATTATATTAAAGATTATTTGCCTTCATCTTCGTCGTGCGTTTATCACACCGCACCTTGACAGAACACTGGACCTACAAAAAGTATAGCGGCGTGTTCCCCTTCGTTTATTTTTGTTTTGAACGTTTTTTTTAAAATTTTTATTATGAACGATCCTGCCGTCCTCTCCTCCTGCTGGAGCAGGGGGATCGCTCTCTCGAGGACCACACCG
>NW_015742727.1:0-404 GCF_001515625.1 Sinocyclocheilus rhinocerous
ATCTGCATAAACTGTGTCCAGTGTATCACCAAAAATGACTTCACGGGTTGACATATGAAGTAAAAACAGACATGGTGACACAACTTCACCTTGGGGAACCCCTGATGTCACAACTTTCCATTCACTGCTTTTACCATTTGCAACCACCCTTTGTCGTCTTCCTGTTGTTGTAGCTAAGCAACCAAGCCAACAACTGTGGAGGTTAAGTGTTGTTAAATGCTGAAAAAGCCTTGCATGGTCAACTCAATCAAATGCTTTTGACATATCTGCCAATAAAACACGGACCATAGTTGGTTGTTGAGAGTCCGTCTCCGTTAGCCATGTATGTATATTCTTGACCAAAGCATTCGTTGTGCTGCGTTTAGGCAGATAAGCATACTGATTGTTGCATTCTTTCAGAACTG
>NW_015742728.1:0-404 GCF_001515625.1 Sinocyclocheilus rhinocerous
AGTGTACAGCACTTTGGTCAGCTTTCAGCTGTTTTTAAATGTGCTTTAGAAATAAACTGTGTGTTTACTTCACTTTTATAGCACTATTTTCTACTTTGGGACCTGCATATGTGCTTGTCCATAAGAGAAAATACTCTACTTGCCAAATGATAAATAATGCAATTAAAAAATATCAAAAAAAATAATAATTCAATTCTGTATTTTATTGTGTTTGTTTTCAGACATTGCTGTTGGAGCCCCATTTGATGGAGATGGGAAAGTTTTTATTTACCGTGGCTCTTCATCTGGCATTGATACCAAACCCTCTCAGGCAAACCTTCTCTCTCTCAGACACACACACACACACATACTTGCATTTGTGTTTTACGGGGACTCTCCATAGGCGTAATGGTTTTTATACTGTA
>NW_015742729.1:0-404 GCF_001515625.1 Sinocyclocheilus rhinocerous
ACTTAAAACCTGTGAATGCTTTTCTTCAAGGAGAATGAGATGCCGATCAGCTTTTTTTCAATGTAAATATAGCTTTTCTTTGTGAGGTATCCTGTGCAGGTATTTCATTTTGTATACCTGTCCTGTACAAATGTTTTGAAATCATGTAGATAATAGAGATGTTGATTAGATTGTGTTTAACCAATTAAATCGGTTTTATTCAGCTTCAGGAAGCACTGCTACATACACATGCCTTCTTTTGTAACGCAACAACAGTCTACTCAGTATGTGAAAAGACACTTTTCCTTCAAATTCTCTAATTTATTTAAAGATATGGAATAAAGCTAAACTCCCCTGTGCAGTTCCCAAGAGCCTGAAGTTCATCGTGCTGTTCAGTAAGCGGAATGTCCTCCAGCGATTGATTT
>NW_015742730.1:0-404 GCF_001515625.1 Sinocyclocheilus rhinocerous
AAGGCACAGCATGAAAACAGCCCATTTGATTCAAAGGGTCAGAGATGAACAGCCATGGAAAAATAATTATGGGTTTTTGGCACAAAAGCAAACAAACAAAACTTTGCTAACATTATAAGTGGACTGCAGAGAGAACAAAAAAATTATAAAATAAATATATATATATAAAAGTATGTGACCCCTTTAAAAAACTCCTCTGGTTCAGAACTTTTAATGATCCTTAGTTTTTTGTATTCTTTTTTAAAGTATCTCCACCGACCTACAATCCTAAACTGACTCAAATAGCGAAAGTGACAATGATTACAGTATATGAAAGGCTAGATTACATCTGTAGCTAAATAAATGTTTGTGTATGAAAAAAAATGCATTAGGCTGTTTTATATTTTTTTACTATTTTATATATA
>NW_015742731.1:0-404 GCF_001515625.1 Sinocyclocheilus rhinocerous
ACCAGATCATGAGCTGCTCGTGTGTAAATGAACACAATACCACGCTTCACTTTAAAACCGACATCGCGGGTATTTATTTAATTCACAGCCTTTACGAATTAAATCACACCAAGTGACATCGTGGTTGTGATTGAATATTTATTCTAACATATTGAGAGATTGCATGAAATATTTGTACTTTTTATCATTAAAAAAAGATTACATTGCAATATTCAAAATAAACTACAGTGAGGTAAAAAAAAATTAATTTTTCTTTATACCAGTTCAAAATATTTTTTTAAGAAGTCTTATGCTCATAGAGGCTGCATTTATTTGATTAAAAACAGCAATATTCTGAAATATTACAATTTAAAATAACTGTTTTATATTTTAATATATCAAAATGTAATTTATTTCTGTGATGC
>NW_015742732.1:0-404 GCF_001515625.1 Sinocyclocheilus rhinocerous
ATTTGCATTTTTTGTTCTTTTGCTGGCAGAGAAAAAAATATACTGCCCCAATTTTGTCTGAAACATTGTTATTGTTTTAGCAGTTGTACCAGGAACTCTACACCAATAAAAATCAAGGGGCAACACATTGTCTGCTCTGGTTGCATGGCATAATCCCATCATGGGATTGTACACTCTTTATAATCTGCTCTATGCACCAGTCACTCCAATCCCTCAGCGTCCTATGTGAAGCACATGACTGCTTTACAAAGAATGACATGAAGCTTCAGTGTGACTTCAGGTGGACTAACCTTTTTTTTGTGTCAGTGTCAGCTGCTATCGGTGAAAACTAAGGCATCAATTTCTTCTCTGACAGCTCACTGTGTTAACGGGGGTCCGTTACCTCCAAACGTCTCTGGAAAACG
>NW_015742733.1:0-404 GCF_001515625.1 Sinocyclocheilus rhinocerous
CTGCTGCCAAACTTTTGCTGCAGCAGAAGTGTTTATTCCTGCCTTTTAAATGCATTTAAATTCATTACGAAATCTCTTAATCACAGCAGAAAAGTGAATTGTGCCTAATCTCACGAGAAGTGAATCAAACTGACGCTTTGCTGATGCTCTCCATGTGCCATGTGATTGGCTGTTTGCTGCACGTGTCACATGTTCAGGTGCACGTGCTCCAGAGTCAATCACAAACTCTGGTTCAAACTCTGAGTTAACAGAGAACGTTTATATTGAGCTTTGTGAGCCTGGTGAACCAGGGGCCCGTTCTTCGTATGTCGCTAACTCAATTAGCTAGATTTGATTGTTGATGATTTGGCATGATCTTGGGATTGGTTGGTTCTTCGAAGCTCATCCCGGAGTTGCTGTCATAG
>NW_015742734.1:0-404 GCF_001515625.1 Sinocyclocheilus rhinocerous
ATAAAGTTGTTTGCGAAGCTTCTCAGTGAACTACGGCTCTGTGTAAATGCTGCTCCTTCTGAAAGCACATGAAAATACATTTATTAACAAGTTTTTAATCCAAACTCACTTCATAACATCAGTCGAGTGTTTGAAATAAATTCTTCTGTGAGATGACATGGCTTCTTACACAGAATAAGGCACGCAACACATTACATAGTATTCTAAGCAGTGATAAAGGCCATATCGATTAGCATTACATTATTATATACTTTATTATAATGAAAATTATAATAATTATAAGAACTCCGATAAATCATATATTGTTGTAGTTGTGTCTTTATTAGTCATGTTGAATCAATGAAGCAGTTAAACCTTCTGTTCAGTCAGCTACCGCTATAGGGATTTCCTGGATTTCTTCTGCA
>NW_015742735.1:0-404 GCF_001515625.1 Sinocyclocheilus rhinocerous
ATACACAGTACACACACATGTATTATGTAACCAAAACTTTTATTTCGGATGCGATTAATCGTTTGACAGCACTTGAAATGTTTTAATTTTTTTCTGTCAGTTTTTGCTCTTATCATGTTAGACGGTGTAGCTTACTGAGAGCATTGTTTGTTGTAATGCAGTTTTGTCCTATTCCAGATAAAAGCACAGTTAGTCTTGTCATGCTGCATTCAGAATTCAGCCCACACAAACTATTCTCTTTGAGCTACTGTTGGATTTAAACTCCAATCAAGTGACATCCCTGACAGAAAACTACTTCATTTCACAAGTTTAAATGGGCAGCATCGCTTGCCTTTCTTTAGCTCTGGCAGGTCTCAGTTGGCAGAGCAGCAACATGATCCGAATATTTACACATGGCAGCAAAT
>NW_015742736.1:0-404 GCF_001515625.1 Sinocyclocheilus rhinocerous
ACGGCTCCTTCGTTCCTTCCAGCAGCGTATCGTGACACATACAATATTTCAAATTTCTTTATTAGATTTTCTGCATGGAACATCAAATCAACAAATTACAACATTAATTTTATAAGATTATCATTCCATGTTATTACTAATACTACCCCAATAAACACTTCCCTCCCTCAACAAACCTATAACTTCCCATTGGAAAAAAAAAAAAAAGAAAAAAGGAAAGACAGAGGTAAAAATAAAAAATGTAAATAAATTAAAAATCATGAATAAAAAATTATATATTTATATATTAATGCTCAGCTTAAGTATCAAGAGAGTTAGCCAGCAGATAATCTAAAAAGGGGAGCCACACCTTGTCAAATGTCTTTAAAGAACCAGTGAGTGACAGTCTAATTTTTTCCAATTTA
>NW_015742737.1:0-404 GCF_001515625.1 Sinocyclocheilus rhinocerous
ACTCCAGTCCATCAATTAATGTCTTGAGAAGCAAAAAGCTGTGTGTTTGTAATAATTAAAATTTTACTCCAAACCATTGCTTCTGGCTAAATAATATTATGGCCATAATATTGGATTCTCCAGTGAAAAAAGTCGTCTCGTCTGAATCAGGAGCAAAATCTGCACAGATCGAGCACCATTTACATGTGAAAACAATCCAAAAACGGTTCTAAACAAATATGTGGGTGGATTTTCACTGGAGGAAGCGTTATTATGGATTATGAACTTTACGTATGCTATTTTTGCCAAAAGCAACAGTTTAAAATTAAAATGCCTTAATGATGGATTTGTTCCTTACAAACACACAGCTTTTGGTTTCCCAAGACATTAACTGATGGACTGGACTGGAGTGGATTACTTGTGGA
>NW_015742738.1:0-404 GCF_001515625.1 Sinocyclocheilus rhinocerous
TCATCAGTAAAAATGTTTCTGCTTTTTATTCAGCTCAGCTACAGCTATAGCCGGATGTCCTGCACGGCATAAGTTATTACTTCTATGAGTCTGTTTTGGACTTTCTGCGAGAGCGCCCTCTGGCGTCGAGTATGAATGAAACATGCACTGCATGAGATTGTTCAGCGCATTATGTTCGCATCTCCTCATTTTGGATACGAATAAAACGTCAGGTCATGCATAAACTATTGATACTGTCTCTTTGTATTTAAATCTAGAAACCTCTAAGTGAACACACCAGCCCGAATAAAGTGAGGGAGATGAATTTACATTTTTTTTATATTTATTAAATATGAAAAATGCAACCGTTTAAGCACAGCAGCCTATAAACAAAGGTGCCTGTTCTCTTTCGTTCTTGCTGTTTG
>NW_015742739.1:0-404 GCF_001515625.1 Sinocyclocheilus rhinocerous
TGGTCTCCACTTCCGTGAAGCCGGAACGAGCGCATTTGTTGACACAGGAATTGCAACCTCTGCTGGACAAAGGGGCCATAAACGTGTTCCCCTGCCAGACAGAGAGTCAAGCTATCACATCCGGTATTTTCTGGTTCCCAAGAAAGATGGGGGGCTGCTTCCAATTTTAGATCTTCGCAGGTTGAACCGCTACCTCAGAACATACAAGCTCAAAATGTTGACAATCAGGATGATTGTGTCTCAGATCCAATCAAGCGATTGGTTCGTGACGATCGATCTCAAGGACGCGTACTTCCACATAGAGATCTTGCCACAACACAGGAAGTTCCTGATGTTTGCTTTCGGGTGCGAAGCTTACCAGTATCGGGTTCTTCCGTTCGGCCTAGCCTTGTCACCCCGCACAT
>NW_015742740.1:0-404 GCF_001515625.1 Sinocyclocheilus rhinocerous
ACATTTCAAAGTGTATCAGAAAGTGTTTATGCAAGTCACATGGGAGTAAAACTGTCTTCTTATTGGTCAGAGTGCACCTGTTTATGTTCCTCATAGCGTCATCCATATGGATAAACAATCAAGCCTGGTTCGTTGAGTCGGATTGCTTTTTCACCAAAACTGAACTGCTCCAGAGTTGGTTTTCAATCAGACCAAGACCACCTCATTTCAGGAGATCTCTGGATGATTTTTTGTACCGTTTTGATGCAGATCCAAGCATAACTGCTGTGTTCATAAACGCCAAAACAAAAACTAAGGGAGCAAATGTGCCAGATTCAGAAACAAGCCCTAAGAGGCACCATCTCTGAAATCGGAAAGCTATGAAGTAGGGATGGAACGATTACCGGTTTCACGATAAATCACGA
>NW_015742741.1:0-404 GCF_001515625.1 Sinocyclocheilus rhinocerous
ATTTAAAATGCCCCCATTTTTTGACTTAAACCAATCCGCGTAGAAAGCCGTTCCCCGCAAATTCTTGAATCCGCAGTAGCGTGGATTTGACAGTGCACTGTCACACTTCCCTCTGCGAATGTCTCGTTCAAATTGCAATCGATCACCGGGCTTATTTTATTACTAAAGCCACCCCCACTTAATTCTACACAGGAGATTTTTTTCCCTCAGTGTGTGTGAGCCAAATTCTCAACCAAGAGACAGCACGTGCTTCTCACAATACCGCGCTTTTAGTTTACATTTTGCATCCCCTTCATGTGCGCACCGGTTTTAAACGCATTGTTCTTGATAAGCGCGCATTGGTGAGCGCAAGACACTGACTACAGGAACAGAAGGTGCGTAAGACTCCGTTTGGAACTCACACA
>NW_015742742.1:0-404 GCF_001515625.1 Sinocyclocheilus rhinocerous
CAGAATGGTATCGCGCTTTGGACGCTAATATAATTATCATTTTTTGGTGTGAATGGGCCTTAAGTGGCTTTCTGTCCTTCTGCATGTTTGCTTTTCCAACCCACTGTCATTACAAATCCATAATAATTCATAGAACATAATGACATTGTGTATAATGAAGTTAAGACCTGGTTTTTGATCAAGACTTCATATTACAGTGATGGTTAGGTTACTTTTTTCATAAAATAGTGTGACCACCCTACATATCGTTTGGGTCACAAATTAAATTATTTATATATATTTAATTTTTTATTTACATGTGTGTGTATATATATATAAGTTTTATTTCAATTACTTAAATATATTATGAGTTTGCACCAAATAGTTCAGCTGCATTTTCTGAATTCTGGGTGGCAGTTGAGAGA
>NW_015742743.1:0-404 GCF_001515625.1 Sinocyclocheilus rhinocerous
ATTAATGACAGAATTTTCACTTTTGGGTGAACTAACCCTTTAAGACTAGAGCTGTCAGGTTTAAATGTAAATTTAATTTAGTTATGAAAAAATAACGCGATTAAAATATTTTAACACCGTTAACGCACCCGCCCCAGACCTGTACGTCATCTTACATTTCATATAGTTGACTGATGACAAACATGATGCAGGGCAACAAATATGTAATCCATAAATGCAGTTATGTGCTCCTAAAATTTAAGATATTGGGCCAAAAAAATGCTGCTGTACGAGTTTGCCTCATATTTATATATATTTATATATATTTATATGATAATCGATATCACACGAGCAATATTGTAGAGCAACTGTTTGTGTCCTGAATAGCACGAGTGCAAATGTGATTTTATACAACAGTTCAGTAA
>NW_015742744.1:0-404 GCF_001515625.1 Sinocyclocheilus rhinocerous
TATGCTGATTTGCTGCTCAAGAAACATTTCTGATTATTATAAATAAATAAATGGAAACATTTTGTTACATTATAAATGTCTTTACTGTGTTACATTGATGAATTTAATGCATACTTGAATAAGTGTTAGTAAAACTATGAAAATCAGTCATAAAAACTGTTGTGAAACAGTGAAAATCATTTATATCAATTATAAAAATACAGATATACCACAGTTTTGTTATACTTAACACTAATAATTGTAATGTTTTTTTGTTGTTTTCAAATGTTGGTGTTCTTGTTTATCAAGGAGAAAACTGTGTCAGTGAAGAGCTTGAGATGAAATATAAGATGTGCGAAATATGAAGAAAATGAAGAAAAATCAAGCTAAATATTACATAATGTTTTTGTGTTATTTCCAAATTT
>NW_015742745.1:0-404 GCF_001515625.1 Sinocyclocheilus rhinocerous
ATTTCCCATGATGTCTGATTACACAACACTGATGTTGTTTTTGGTCACTCTCCTTTTTCATATTTATGAGACATACTGTTTAAAATAGTGATTGATTTATATATGGCTCCGAGTGACAATGAACTGCACTAGAATATTAATTCTGTCATATTGACAAATAAAAACGGCCAGCAAATTGCGGAAAGAAGTTAAGATACAACAGCTGTCAAACGCACAACCCCAATCTAGCTTTGTTGGGCTGAACCACACAAAGTTGTGCTGTCGCACTCTGGTTGAAGCATGTTAATTCCCTCAACCAATCAGCTGCTGATTGCTGTTGCTGCAGTAGTTTTGTTTGTGCTAATGTGTTTTGTAAATCAGGGTAACCATCCGTGAAAGACTTGTTCAGTAACCAATGAAGAGCA
>NW_015742746.1:0-404 GCF_001515625.1 Sinocyclocheilus rhinocerous
ATTTTAGAAATTTCATCCAGGAGCATTTTTAATACTATTCTTTTGTTGGTGCTTACCAGAAAGGTATTGGTTTCTTCATCTGAATCACTGGACTCAAGGAACAGCTGAATACTTTCGTCATCATCAGCTATAAAACATATAACAATACAGTATATTAGGGTAACAAAAAACTAACCTAAAATACACATTAATAATATACTGGCGTATAAATTGTGCTGCTTACCATTATGTGAACTGTTGCATTCTTGAAGTTCTTCTAAAACATCTTCAAGGGCTTCGAATGAGTTTGCAAACATCTCACCGATAAGATGATGACTGGATGGCAGGTCAGGTGCATCGTCTATTGTACATTGGCTATTTTTGGACTTCTTTTCCCAAACTCCATTTTTGCAGTACCGTTTTTT
>NW_015742747.1:0-404 GCF_001515625.1 Sinocyclocheilus rhinocerous
ATTTTTTGGCCTCCGGTTCTTTTCAACGTACTATGGCTTCTTTATTCTTTATTTGCAACTGCTCTAATTAGCGCTGTGCTTATTAGTATATTGCGTTGGTCGATATGGAAATGAGATGTTGCGTCTGTGTTCTTTAATTTGCGAATTATTAGTAAATCACCCGCAGAAAATTCCATGCCCATCGGCGCTCTTTTGGAATTGTGCTCTCGTGCTAATATGCCCTGCTTAGTAAAACTGGCCCTTGGTATAATATATGATATAATGGACATCATCTGGGATGGTGTTCCAGAGTGTTTGGGTGCATATTTCCACTGTCCACTGCCTTGCGGAAAAAAAAGAAGCTTTTGGAGCACACTTGTGTCAGGACAGGGGTCTGGTCTGATTTAGGGAAAGAAGGAAAAGAG
>NW_015742748.1:0-404 GCF_001515625.1 Sinocyclocheilus rhinocerous
ACCCACACACCTACACACCTCCATCATGTTTACCACATCGTGACTATTCACTGGTCCCCAACAGCAGCTGCTACTGCAAAACAACAAATATCACACAAAGTTGTAAAATCACTTATTTACATCTAAATAATAATGGTGTCATTTTTAATCATCAATTATATGATCACTTATGCACTACACAGCAGATATTTGAACAGGAGCAGAAATGTCTGTCGTTTGTGTTTCATTATTCTATCTTTGTTTTCATCGGGTCTACAGTCTTCACAGTTTCATGAACATGATCTTTCCTTCTCTAGACAGCAGTGTGTGTGTGTGTCTGATATTCATCAGATGAGCATCTCAATACAGGAAGATGTTAGATGAAGATATTTGTACATGTGTATTTGTCCCAAAAATGTTATTTG
>NW_015742749.1:0-394 GCF_001515625.1 Sinocyclocheilus rhinocerous
TAGATATACGGCTATGAACTGATAGAGGATGAAAGCTTTCTCGTGAGTCTTTGATGGAAACCTCTCCATGCAGTATTTTCTTGGTCCATACCAATAGCCATCCTCAAGCCTCTGGTACAGGAAGATTGGTATGGAAAGGATGAAGGAACCTTGTTGCATAAGAAAAGGGAAGATGAGAATTTTAATCCTTCGTTTTTAAACATTTTAAAACTGATAGGAGTATTCTGGGTTAAATGCAGTTAGGTATTTTGTTATGCACTTACATGGAAGTGGATATGTTTAAAAGCATAAATGTGAAGCATGAATTTTTGCATTTACATTAATTCTAAAAAAAAGGTTATAGGAAAAAAGTAGAACTGTGTGTGTGTGTGTGTGTGTGTGTGTGTGTGTGTGT
>NW_015742750.1:0-404 GCF_001515625.1 Sinocyclocheilus rhinocerous
CACTGTAAAAAGTGATTTTTGAGAGAGGTAAATATAATTATGTAAATCGTATAAAATGTACTTGATTATTGTAGTCAGCCAAGGAATTATCAAGTAATGGGTAAATTATACACGTACTACCTATTTGTTAAAAGTAAAAACTGTTACATAGAAAAATAGGGTAAAATACACCCAGAACCGAGTCCTGTACTGCAAATCGCGCATGCGCCAAACCGCGCGTTTGACTAAGCGGGACGGGTAACTTCACGGCCATCTTCCTCTTGCTGCCAGCCGCCATCGAATTCATGGAATTCATCTGCGAAAAGGAAGGTAAGCTATTTGCACAGGCCTATTGACGCTCTGCGACATGCTGCAGTGGCAACGGCAGTGATTTCCATGGCAAAAGTTTGTGTTAAGATGCTGCC
>NW_015742751.1:0-404 GCF_001515625.1 Sinocyclocheilus rhinocerous
ATGAGAAGTGTCCTTTTTTCCACTTGAGCCCCTGCCCCTCAAAATATCTGTGCACATCCCTGTTTACCGGTGTATACCAGTGTATACATGCAAACATTCACAAACACAGAAACTTGCTGTCAAAGCTGCCCCGGGACCTTTACCAATGAAACAGCTTCTCTACTGAAAATCTACATTATATATCTTGAAATGGTAACATTGCCATTTTTAAGAAAACAGCTTCACTCGACTTTTAAAACTTGTTTTCTCAAGCCTTTGTAGAGAATTGAATATTCTGAAGAAACATAAGCTTCATGAATTTCTGTTGTTCAGAGGTTTAACAGCAATTGAGAAATATTAGCTGTAATACTAATGTTAGGAGCCACAGGATAAGAAATACTACATCTAATCTAATGAATAAATTA
>NW_015742752.1:0-404 GCF_001515625.1 Sinocyclocheilus rhinocerous
ATGCATTCTGACTTATTTACACTACTAAAGAGTTGGATTCTTATGCTAAACATGGCCAAAGTTTCAAAAAAGCAAGTTGGACGTATGATGGCGTATTTCTGTGCCAAATACACTCCTTCAGGGTTCAAATAAGTTTTAGAAAGTTTTTTGTTGAGTATGGCCCTGTATGACATCAAAAAGGGCGGGATTCCTTCTCCAGGAAGAGCGCGCGCACACATCAACCAGAGCGAGAGCATGAGCATCAACGTGCTTCATTCATTAACTCGCTAGCCATAGTAAATTTAAGTCAATAAAGTTTTGTTGCTGTTTTATTTATGTCGATGTCACAGCTGGCAGACGATCGTTCAGCAAAAGCTGCGCGTGCTCGTGACTCTTTAGCTCCGCCCACGACACGCCTCCAGGAG
>NW_015742753.1:0-404 GCF_001515625.1 Sinocyclocheilus rhinocerous
ATGTAAACTCACATGTTTTTCTGCGTGTAAATGCTGCTGTTGGCTGCCAGTTTGTTGGCCTCGGACAGCTCTGTGATCCTCTGCTCCAGACTGGTCATCTTTGACTCCATGGCATTGATCGTCTACATAAAACAGAGTCAAATTAGACACCATAATTCAAAGCAGAACTTTAGTTCACTAATGAACAGACCAGCTTGAATTTCTGGTTAGTGCTGGTCAAGCTGGGGAATCATTACAGTCAACCAAGTATAGTATAGTCTTGTCAAAAGTAACAATATTAGCCTTTCTACAGTACTGAGTAGGGTTATTATAGTTAACTAAAAAAAATTATTACTTAAAATAAAAGTAAATAATAAAATTATTAATATATAAAATATATACTGACAATTTACTGAGATACTATA
>NW_015742754.1:0-404 GCF_001515625.1 Sinocyclocheilus rhinocerous
ACAAGAAAATATATGGAGCGGGTCTCCAGCCAGGAAGCAGAGTGTTGGTGAGGAATTGTGGAGAAAGAGGTGGTCCAGGAAAACTCCGGTCATACTGGGAGGATAGAGTGCATGTTGTGACAGAAAGGAAGTATGAAGACGGCCCAGTGTATGTGGTTAAGCCAGAGTGTGGCCCTGGGGAAGCAAGGGTCCTTCACAGAAATTTGTTGCTGCCTTGCGACTTCCTACCTGTTGACAACAACCAGCAAAAAAGCAGTAAAACACGATCAAGGCGAAAAGAGACAAAGGCAAAGGGAAAAAAAGACACACATCAAGTGGATGCTGTGACTGAAGAGGACTCAGAGGACGAGGATGACTGGAGAGGCGTGACGGCCTTGCCGATAAAGCAACTTCCAGAGAACAAA
>NW_015742755.1:0-404 GCF_001515625.1 Sinocyclocheilus rhinocerous
AGAGCGCTCAGATCGGAGCTCGGCTGGTGTATGACCATGATGGTCGTCTCACTCAGTGTGTGCCACATCCCCGTCAGCATGGCACTACTATCACTCTGCAGAAGCTCTTCTCCACATTGCCTGTTCGACACAAGGAGTTCCAACGTAACATCAAAAAGGTCAGCTGGGAGATACTTGGGAACATGGGTTTGTACACATGTTAAGGAAGAAATTAACTAGAGTTTCTTCACAGGAATATTCCAAGATGATTTTCGTCTTGCAGTCCTACTGCATCATCTCCACTGGTGTGCGTATTACATGCACCAACCAGATGGGACAAGGCAAGCGCACCACAGTATTATGCACCAGTGGCAGTAACAGCATGAGAGACAACATTGGAGCTGTGTTTGGACCTAAACAGGTGA
>NW_015742756.1:0-403 GCF_001515625.1 Sinocyclocheilus rhinocerous
AATGAGAGACCAAACAGCTGATAAAAACATCACAATAATCCACAATACACACAACTCCAGTCCATCAGTTAATGTACTGTGAAGCAAAAACCTGCGTGTTTGTAATAAAAAAAAATCCATCAAGACATTTTTAACATCATATTTGTTCAAATACGAGTCCTCTATCCATAATACTGCTTTCTCCAGTGAAAAAGTTTTACGCCTGAATCAGGAGAGAAATATGCACAGATCAAGCACTGCTTATAAGTGAAAACATACCAAAACAGTTCTAAACAAATA
Organism: Sinocyclocheilus rhinocerous; assembly: GCF_001515625.1. NCBI lineage: Eukaryota > Metazoa > Chordata > Actinopteri > Cypriniformes > Cyprinidae > Sinocyclocheilus > Sinocyclocheilus rhinocerous. The sequence goes on from NW_015742756.1 coordinate 280, forward strand.
CGTCAGTGGATTTTAATGTGGACAACAGGGGATGAACTTTTTCACTGGGGGAAGCGTTATTATGGATTATTTACTCTTATTTTATTGTGATGTTTTTATCAGCTGTTTGGACTCTCATTCTGAC
>NW_015742757.1:0-400 GCF_001515625.1 Sinocyclocheilus rhinocerous
TTTATTTATTTATTTAAAAATATTATTGAATTTTTGTATCAGCCATTTATGAAATATTGGTCATAACATAAAAAAGAGTTTATAAGGGATTGATTGATGGATTGATTTTTGACTAAATAGTATTGAATTTTTGTATCAGTCATTTATGAATTATTGGTCATAACAAAAATGTAAATATTGGTGCATCCTTTGTTTGTTTAATGTTTTGCTTATAGATTGTATTTATATTATGTAATATAATATAAATACAAAATATTGCATTTAAATACAGCTATTTATAGATTATCGACCATAACATGAATTATTCAAAAGAATTATTGACTTAATAGTATCAGACAGAATTTTATTATTGGTGCATCTCTATCTATCTATCTATCTATCTATCTATCTATCTATCTAT
>NW_015742758.1:0-403 GCF_001515625.1 Sinocyclocheilus rhinocerous
AAAATGCTTTGTTAAAAATAAAAATGTATTCTTCTGTGGTGGGCCAGTGAAAATGTTCAATGGGCAAGTGAAAATCAGCAGTGATGGAATTATTGTTTGAGGCTTATAAGCATAATTTTGGTTTAAGATCAGTGAATTCTGAATGTTTACTGTTCAAAATTTAGAGTTGGTACAATTTTTTATATTTTTGAAAGTCTCTTATGCTCACCAAGACTGCATATATTTGATTTAAAAATACAGTAAAATAGTAATATTGTGAAATATTATTACAAATTAAAATAATTATTTTCTATGTTAACATTTTATAATAGCATAGATAATATATTAGCAAAAATAGCATCATTACTTCAGTCTTCACTGTCACACGATTCTTCAGAAATCATTCTAATATGCTGATTTGCTG
>NW_015742759.1:0-404 GCF_001515625.1 Sinocyclocheilus rhinocerous
AGAAGCAAATAACAAGACCACATATTACCTTTAAGTCGCCTGCTCCCCTAACACACGCTTAATAATTCATGCTATCAGAGCGCCACAGAGCGGATCGTCTGTCGCCCGTTCAGCTGCAGTGAGGAAGTGCATCTCCAGCCCGTCTTACAAATGAGTATGATTGTTTTTAATGGGTTTAAGGTTACTCGTAGCCTTATTCCCCGGCCGCCGTCTTCTGTAACCATCAGGACATGCAGGAGTAAAGCAGCACCTCTGCTTCAGAGCGTGTAATGGTTAGATGATTCTCCTGTGAGAGCTCGTCATGTTCACCTTTCGCCTGCGCATTTGTCACAATGAAACATTATAAATATACTGTATATGCATGTGCTGTTGATATTTCCTCCTCACAGATCTGGAGTGTTTTT
>NW_015742760.1:0-404 GCF_001515625.1 Sinocyclocheilus rhinocerous
CCCGAAGAAATCACCTCTGCTCTCCCTTAAGTCTCTGCGGTAAGCCCCCCTACCCCAGAGCCAAAAAAAGCCACAACTCCTACTCCTCCTAAAGAAAACCTTGTCAGTGGGGCAGGGATTGAAAGCCTATCAAAAAGCTATAGAAGAGTGCTTTGCTTCGGAAGGGCACAATCGAGGGTTGGTGTGAAATGAGGGCCCCCTACCAGTTTACTTTTTTCCAGCGCTACTCCCTGTCAGGCCTCTGAAAGAGGCTCGGGCTGCAGAATCGGGGACAGATGGGAGGACTTTAGGGAGGAATAATCAGAACGCGCCACGGCCGATAAAGGTAGTGCGTAGCGCCGTTGTTTATACAAAACAAAATAAAGTACACAAGCATAAATCCTCTCAATGGGCCGTGTGACACT
>NW_015742761.1:0-404 GCF_001515625.1 Sinocyclocheilus rhinocerous
CTCATTGGAAAGGGGTGGATACAAGCTTTCTAATGATGTAACTTATGTAACTATATCCTTAGGAATGGCTGAATGACAAACAAATTCCTACGGACCGATTTTCATAATTTTGAAGGCCTCACACCAGCGCCGAAACAAGCAGGATTTCACACTCCGAATTCTGCATTTGTCAACAAGATACAGCATAGTCACTGGTGTCATGTAAAAGCAGAGATTCTTAGCTTTATAATGATGTAAATTATTAAATAATAGACCAATAATTTGCTGAATGACACACAATTTGGTTCTGTCCGATTTCCGGTTTTTGACTTCACTCTGGCCTGAGAGTTACCGACCGGTTAGAGAGGGGGAGCCAGAAACAGTTGGATTTGACCTTTGACAACTCCGTCTGTGATCAAGCTACA
>NW_015742762.1:0-404 GCF_001515625.1 Sinocyclocheilus rhinocerous
AAACGATTTATTCTTATGGGTGCTTTATAACACATATGAGGGGTCCGGAAGCCCTCTCACCATACTTTGAACATTATATCGGGCAGTATATAAAAGTACATGTATTACTTCAGGTATATTTAGAGTTTATGTGTGTGTTTGTAACTCACAGCGTTCATGTCAATGCCGTTAGTGTAGGACCAGGCGTGCTGGAAGTACTCTTCTAGTCGTTGTCGAAGTCCTCCTGGGATCTGATGGAACCTGATGAACTCTTTCACACGTAGCATCTGAGTGTGATAGCGAGCTGTGCCTGAGTACAACCTCTGAATTATAGCTGACACATTGCCAAAGATACTGGCATACATCAGGGCTGGAAATAAAGAAGAACAAAGATTATCATCAGCCAAGAGCATGGTGCAAACAAA
>NW_015742763.1:0-404 GCF_001515625.1 Sinocyclocheilus rhinocerous
AAGTATTACCATTGTTGAAACATATGATATGAATCACTAACCAGCTCTGAAAGTTAGCTTCTTACAACAAATTATTATAATGCACAGTGCCTTTGAATTTAAAAGCCTACACTACCATTCAAAAGTTTGGCGTCAGTACTTTTGTTTTCTGGAAATAAATTAATAGCCTACTTCTAATAAGGAAGGATGCATTAACTGGATCATAAATTGATCATATTTAACTTTTCATAAATCATAAATTGATCATATTTTTAATACAAAAAAGACTTATTTCAAAAACATTTAAAACCCTTAGCTACAGTGCTCAAACATTTGACCCCTTCAGTGTCTATATATATAGACTTTTGTATGAAAAACACATTATCCAGTCCTTTAAATATTATATTATTACAAAGGAAAGAGAA
>NW_015742764.1:0-404 GCF_001515625.1 Sinocyclocheilus rhinocerous
CAGTACAACAGTGATATCATTCACAAAACCAGCCATATATTCAAGAGCTTACTGGAATGGGATAAAAAATTAAAAAAAACACGCCCCGGTACTTTTCCCTAAAAAGAAAGTCCCGCCAAGACAATATTCCAGCTTCTTCCTCCTGCCTGACATTCTTTTGAAATGCTCATGTTCTCAGTCTTATCTTCGAGTGAGAGAAACACTAGAAGTCGTTTTCAGTGGATATTCACTTTAACAGTCAAGAAAACACTCAAGGAAAAAAGGGCAGATAGGACAGTAGTGATGAAAAGTGGTCGAGTCGTATTTGTTCTCCTCGTCTCAGTTCAGGAACGGGACCAAAAGTGTCCTATCGGAGTAGAGACCATTTGATCTGCTCCTTAGCTGACTGTAGCACCTAGAAAAAA
>NW_015742765.1:0-404 GCF_001515625.1 Sinocyclocheilus rhinocerous
ATGATCACACCCAACGGCAGATTTAAATGTAATACAAGGTACACAGCCTCAGACTTCCATTTTCTTTTTAAGACCTTTATTTAAGCACTAAGGTATGTAAGCATGGTTATTTTGAGCATAGTTACAGCTAAAGGTCGTTGTTAGGCAAGGCACAGCCAGCAGTGAAATGTTTACTATATAATAAAATTCTTTCATTAAAACATTCTTTTATGAAGCACACTCATTAAGTGCCATGTCCATCCATCTGCTGCTACGTGTAAACCAGGGTTCTTGCTCTGGAGGGCCAGTGTGCTGCAGAGTTTAGCTCCAACCCTGATCAAACTCACCTACCTACCTGTGATTTTCTAATGATCCTGAAGACACTAGCCGGGTTTCCATCCAAAGTTGCGAATTTAACTTGTGCG
>NW_015742766.1:0-404 GCF_001515625.1 Sinocyclocheilus rhinocerous
AACCACAATCCGTGCACAGCAACCCCAGCTCAGGTACACAAGGTCCCCCGTAATAGCTTTCCAAATTAAAGGCCAAAGATATTATGCAATTAGCGGGTTCCTTCAGACCAACGCGTAGCCTTTTCAGATGAACTCGATGGCCGCCTTGTCGACCTCGTTTTCTGTAGCGTCTCTTTCTTTTATGAATATCACAATCCAGCACACAGCATAGTTTTATGGGTATTCCAAATAAAGTTGATGAATCAGAGGAATGTTTGTATCCTTCATCATTCCCGCTGCGCGGACACGTAACATATTCTCCGATGCCCAATAAGAAATCACGGTCATAAACATATGATGGTGCTGTTGTTGTAACAAACGAGCACATAAACGAGGTTACCAAACACAAAACATACAACTTGGTG
>NW_015742767.1:0-404 GCF_001515625.1 Sinocyclocheilus rhinocerous
TGCTCATGTACGGCTGCTTTGGCACGCTAGGCTGGTGCTCCCTATACCGCATCACCGTAATTACTTTTGATGACCAAGCCTACTTCTACAAAGGCAATGCACGACTCTACCACGACAGCCCGTGTTCCAACGGCTACGTCTATATACCTGTAGCCTTCCTGGCCATGCTGTACATCGTCTACTTGGTGGAGTGCTGGCACTGCTATTCTAAAACAGCTAACCTTGCTAAGGTGGAAATCAGTGAGGTGTATGACAGGATACAGCGGTTGCAACAAGCCACACCCTGCATCTGGTGGAAGGCCATCAGCTACCATTACGTACGACGTACCAGGCAGGTGACTCGCTACCGAAACGGAGACGCCTATACGACTACACAGGTGTACCATGAACGGGTCAACACGCAC
>NW_015742768.1:0-404 GCF_001515625.1 Sinocyclocheilus rhinocerous
TTCCTCCCCAGGGCTGTAGCTGAGTTGAGCTCCATAATCTCCGGGTTCGGGACTGGAGCATGAGATGGAGCTGCCCCTCTCGCTGCTTTCACTGCCTGCCACTTCCACGAAGGGCAAGGTGGCCAAGGCATGGTCCGCAAATGATTCATTAGCAGTGGCCACCGCTTTGTCACTTATGGAGACCATTTGTTGGTGTGCAGATCAGAGGAAGGCTGAAGGTATTGCCACGATTTGTAAACACTGCGACAAAAAAAGAAGTTAGAAATTGAATAACGAGGATAAGTAGTGATGTGCAGTGGCATGATAAAGTATTTGAACACTTTAGACACAACAAATAAGTGAATACATTTCCAGGTCACATTTCACAACAAAAATCATGATGAAAAAAGTATATAATATATATA
>NW_015742769.1:0-404 GCF_001515625.1 Sinocyclocheilus rhinocerous
CAAAATATCGTCTGTCCTTTACATGCACAGGAAACAGTCAATACAGGCCTGTCAACACAGGCACATCACAATAACAGTACAACGCTGTACAGACCTCTTTTGGTCCTCACAACCTATCCTCTCCGTATTTCACTGGAGAAACAAAGAAACATTTACAACTCCATGCAACTTTTCCTGCCATTCATCAGACTGAGAGAGAGAAAGACAGCAAAAGGGGCAATAGAAGAGAAAGACTGTGCCATTCATCAGAGAGAGACAGAGAGAGAGAGAGAGAGAACAAAAAACAAGTTCAAGGAAGAATGTAAAAAGATTGCATTTGTTTGTAAACAATAAAGAGATATAAAAACATTAACTGAAATCAAATGAAATATGAATTTTTTTTTTTTTTTTTACATTTCAGTTAG
>NW_015742770.1:0-404 GCF_001515625.1 Sinocyclocheilus rhinocerous
CATTTTTTGCTCAAATGTGAGTACCAAATATGATCATCAAGCGTTTGAGGAACGTTTGTTTGTTCGTCTCTCAATCACTGTATTGCATTGCATTTTATGTTTTGAAACTACAAAGCTTTAATCATAAAACTAAGCATTGAAATATCATCTTACTTATTGCGAGATACAGAGTGACGACTGATATTTAGATATTGTTTATGCAAGTATCTGCTATACTGTTATAAAGATCTCCCACAATTACATTACAAGCCATTTCGTCTTACTTTTTGGCCATATAAAGATCAGCAACTTCACCAAACTGAATATTTTTGCTCAACTGTTATTTATTCCTCAGGTATAAGCTCCATATTCTCCCTATATCATACTATATGAGCTGTAAAAGCCTCATGTATTAAATATGACAC
>NW_015742771.1:0-404 GCF_001515625.1 Sinocyclocheilus rhinocerous
TTAGACAAATGCTTAATGTCATTTCCACAACAGAATCTTATCAAACTACATTTATCATTAATAAAGATGCAGTGTAAATGACATTTTATTATTTCAGAAAAAGGTGAAATCTTTGAAATTGATCCCTGTATAGCCAGTGTTAGTAGACAAAGAAAATTAGTGCACTGTGCAAGTATATATATAAAAAAAAAGTGTTTTAAGAGTCGGCAGTTGAAGACACACCAATGAATCTCTAATGCGACCGGAGTCTCTTTAGGTTTACAGCTCTCTTGTGCTTTACCTCAATATAATCTAATCCTGAAAGCATAATGCGTGGATTACACTGAGTATAGCAGCTTCCAGACGAGATTTCCGCTCATGATAAGAGACACGCTCCGACTCCAATTCAGCCGCCGATGATAGAG
>NW_015742772.1:0-404 GCF_001515625.1 Sinocyclocheilus rhinocerous
CATGCAGGACCGGCTACGTCTGGGCCATTTCACCACCGTACGGCATGGAGCCTCATTTACCGAGCAGTGGACAGATGGCTACGCTTTTCAGAATCTAGTCAAGTACGTGAGTTGCACATGCACACTCTCTCAAACTTCAGAGCCTAGTCAGATGTCGCATACACTCGCACTTCACACGTGCTGAGAGAATATGGTCAGTTTCCCTCCACTCATGTGCGTGTGGAGAGCTAGTCATTAAAAGCTTATTCAGGACTGTGTTCAGGTCTGATGATGAATGAATGTGCTGCTTTCAGCATCTTGCTGGGTGCTCACATGTGCTCAGACCTTCAGAGCCTTCTAACATGGACTTGATACACACAAGGGATGTGCATCTCATGACTCAGGCCGATACGATATGCATCTCG
>NW_015742773.1:0-404 GCF_001515625.1 Sinocyclocheilus rhinocerous
CCAAGGCGGTCGAGCTTGAGTGGAGAGATCCACCATGTAACGAGCAGTCGAGGCTAGACGATTGGTATCTCGGGGCAGCCCAGGCTGGTTCTCAGCCCCCTACCCCAGTGCCATTCTTTCCAGAAGTGCATGAGGAGGTAACTAAGACATGGACGGCACTTTTTTCTGCCCGAAACCAGTCTAGTATCTCCTCCCCCCTCACTACCCTCAATGGTGTGGTGGCCAAGGCGTACGTGGCAATCCCCCTGGTGGAGCGGGTGGTTGCGATGCAATTGTGTCCAAAGAGCAAAAGTGCAATTGTGTCCAAATGCATCATTCATTCATTCAAAGAGCACTTCCACCAGGAGGGGTAACCCACCCGTCTCCCATCCAAGGCCTGTAAGTTCTCGTCCGTTCTCACGGCC
>NW_015742774.1:0-404 GCF_001515625.1 Sinocyclocheilus rhinocerous
CCAGATCCGCCACCCAAACAGACGGCTTTCCCGCGCAGCTTTCCGAGAATGAGCACTTCCGGTCTCTAGCCGACTGAACACACACTCACTCACTCGCTCACAGCAGCCCGCTGGCCCTGACGCTTCAACGTACCTGACGAAGACCTATTTCAGCGGTTATTAATTAAATGTGCCCCAAAATAGGGGAAAAAAAACTATTAACAAGCAAATTAATATTGAACATTATAAAACATAAAGTTATATTATGTTCGAATATTATCCTGTGGAGTTTTCCACAAAAATAAAATCTGTTCAAATACATTATAACACTGATTATTTCCTACTTTTTTCTACATGCATTATTCAAATTCTTTCAGAGTTAACACGAAAATTTCAATAAATTCTTTTTCAGAACGACCATGTCT
>NW_015742775.1:0-404 GCF_001515625.1 Sinocyclocheilus rhinocerous
ATTTAAAATAACTGTTATCTATTTGAATATATTTTAAAATGTCATTTATTCCAAAGCTGAATTTTCACCTCATTAGTCTAGTCTAATATTCTGATTTGCTGCTCGAGAAACATTTATTATTATTATTATAAATGTTCAAACAGCTGCTTAATGCTTAATATTTAGTAGAAACAATGATATCTTTTTTTCAGGATTGGATAAATAAAAAGTGATATAATTTTATCATAAAAATGTCATTTATAAATGTCTTTTTTGATCAATTTAATGCAGAATAAAAGTATTAACTGCTTTTAAAATATCTTACTGACCCAAACTTTTGAAAAGTACTGGATACCACAATCCAAAAACCTAGACCACAGAGTAAACAACAATTGTAAAAAGTGTAATGAAGTCAGCAAGCAATG
>NW_015742776.1:0-404 GCF_001515625.1 Sinocyclocheilus rhinocerous
CCCTCTAGCGAAGCTCACGGGCACTCCAGCTAGAGATCATGACAGCTTCTGTCACCAAGACAAATTCCTTGTGTGTATAAGGACACTTGACAATAAAGCTCTGTCTGATTCTGATTCTAATTCATGGCACTCTAATTAAGGCCTTATGGATACACTTCTTATTTTATTTTATTGTATTTATTTATTTATTTTTTACATGGACATTAGGCAAGTTCACCCTTCAAATTCTCATTACTGCAATACATCCAGATATAATTATCAAATTAAAGATTTTCGTTACTTTATTACATTCATTTTTTAAATTATTACAATCAAATATTATTGTAATCAATTTTGTGTTTGAAATGAACACAATGTCTGATGCATAAATACTTCACAATTTAAATAATATTTTAAATATTCAA
>NW_015742777.1:0-404 GCF_001515625.1 Sinocyclocheilus rhinocerous
GGAGTACAGTCGCGATGGACACCGCTGGATCTCCTGGAGAAACCGTTTTGGCAGTGAGGTAGGAAAAACAAGAGTGTATTTACTAAATGTTACATTTTTAAATAAATGACCTAGATGAACAAAAGTTTTTATGCTAAATTAAAATGAGCAAATTCATAAGTTATACCAGTAAGCAATTATGCTATACACTACTGTTCAAAGATATGGGGTAAGATTTTTTTTATTATTTTTGAAAGAAGTCACTAATGCTCACCAAGACTGCGTTTATTTGATCAAAAATACAGTAAAAACAGTAATACTGCTGAAAAAGTATTACAATTTACATGAACTGTTTCTATTTGAATATGCTTTAAAATATCTTTTATTCCTGTGATCAAAGCTGAATTTTCAGCATCATTACTCCA
>NW_015742778.1:0-404 GCF_001515625.1 Sinocyclocheilus rhinocerous
GATAAAGCAACAATAGTTGAAGGACAGGATGGTTCAGGATCTTCAGGTAAATATAACAGTAAAGCAAGTCACAGTAACAAAAGGAACACAGAAAGAGTGGGAATGATAGGGAAATCAGTTATTTAACCAATGTTATTCTTTATTGTATATTTTTAACCCATATTCGTGTCTATCTTTCATCCTCCCGTTCATTCTTTCAGAATCTCTTGTTCGGTGTTCCTTCCTGTTGTCCTGATAGTGGCCTTCTTTAATGTTTCATGCTTTCTCTGTCTCTGCTCTATTTCAACAGCAGGGGTTTGAAGAGAGCTCTACATGCTTTTGAATTAAACTACATCAACCACAAGAGTCAGCGCTCAAGAGCCACTCTGCCCCTCTAAAAAATTAACACGATGCCAAATACTTAC
>NW_015742779.1:0-404 GCF_001515625.1 Sinocyclocheilus rhinocerous
AGGCTAAAGTTAGCATTTTCCGAGATCTCCTACTGCACCTTTAACGAGCTCGCCGACAGATCGGGCTGTGATCAGGGGGAAATCAGCGGGTGATCAACGCTCCGCAATCTTTATGTATGAACTACTCAACTGCGCTTCAAAGAGGCTCACTGACTCGTCACCTAGGCAAACAAACATCTAGCATGCTAAATATCTGGACCGGTCGGCCGACTCAACATCAACATGACGAAGCCTACGACTCTTATCCCTGAAATTCCCCTTTCCCTGTATTTTGCTCTCTTGTTGGCTGTAGGTCATTGCCAATGTAATTTCCGGTCAAAATACATTTAGCCTCCAAATCGACCCAGAGACCAATAAGACAGTGTTAATTTCGTTGACGAATAATTTTCGTCATAATGTTCGTC
>NW_015742780.1:0-402 GCF_001515625.1 Sinocyclocheilus rhinocerous
GAAAGGAAAACTTGAAATCGCATCATATGACCCCTTTAAAAGTCTCTGATATGACATTTAGAAAATGGCTTGGCCAATCAAATCAGAGGACTGGAACAAGCTGTTGTATAAAAACCAGGAAATGACACCTCTATTTGACAGTGCTATGATCACATTGTCAAATTCACGGAGAGACACATGAGTACGGTCCAAGCTGAGTATCACACAAGCACATTTCCACAATGCAGGGTCAGAGAGTTCTACTGTAGCTGTGTCTGTACACAAACACACAAACTTTACACATTTTGCCCTCAGAACACTTGCCCACACACCGATCACACACACAGAAGGCAGTGAGCAAACTAACACTTGCATCCATCTCTTTGAGTCTGACAAAGAGTCAGCGCAGAAAAGAAGGTGAGG
>NW_015742781.1:0-404 GCF_001515625.1 Sinocyclocheilus rhinocerous
CTCTCTCTCACTGTTTGCTCTCTGAGCTGGAAAATTGGCTCAAAGAGCTCTACTGCTGTGAACAAGGCCTGCTGCTCAGCTGGACCTCTTTGGGTTTATCTTTCAAGCTGCAAAAGAAAGTCCAGAGAAGAGAAGAAAAGAAAAGAATAGTTTTGACCAGTGACTGAAACCAATAACTAACAGAGACTCACTTACCACTGTTCTCTCTCTCTCTTTCTCGCTCTCATTTGCACCTCCCCAACTCACCAAGATGCCGTTTGTCTTTGTGAAATTGAATCTGTCATTGTTTCAGCGGCAGCTGTGGGATTTGCGATGTTTGTGTGTGCATGTGTGTGAATGCAGGTCTTAAGAAGGATCAATCACTCTGTGAAGATGTTAAAACCTTTGTGGCGGGTGGGAGAAAA
>NW_015742782.1:0-404 GCF_001515625.1 Sinocyclocheilus rhinocerous
CTCTGTACCAGCAGGGGGCTCTGTTGTTGCAATTTAAAAGCAAAGCAAGTCAATACATAAGAATACATAAATAATAGGCTACATACCATCAATACATAAAAAGCGCTGCAGCATTTTCATGTAGTTTCTACCATCTTGCAAAACACTTTGAGGCATAGTTGAGCTAGAATGGGAGTCATAACTAGTCTGGTGAGCAAGAATATCCTTTTCAAACTGTTCAATGCTAATACTTCAGTGTATAATAACAAGTAAGAGAAAGTCACAACTGATAAATAAGTAGCAATTACGAGCTTGAAAACACAACGTCCATAACACATTGTATTCACCGGCACAAAAATGCTGTGGTTACTGGGACACATTCAAGCGTTGTGCTATCTAAATCAATATTTTTTTACCATCCTTAC
>NW_015742783.1:0-404 GCF_001515625.1 Sinocyclocheilus rhinocerous
ACGTTTTGCACCGTTTTTGTCGGGGCTGAACGCAGCCCAGGTGTACTCACGTTTGAAATGAGCCAATGGCGTCGAGCCTCTCGACGTCTTTAACGGCTTTAAACCAATCAGGTGAGACGTTGACAGCAGTCAGGGTTGGTTGAGTGACTCACCGGCGTTTAGCCAGTAAAGCTCGGGTGACGAGCACTCATTCGTCCACGTCGCGACGCCGATCTGAGGGGAAGCGTAAACGTCACTTTCCTTTCGTTTTTACTGTCAGTTTTAAATTAAAACTATATTATAATCATCGTAAAAGCATGTATTTGGTATCCTCATGACTGTGAGTCGCGATAAGAGATGAAAAAAGCGAGAAAGCGACTGCCGGTGTAGCAGTCGATTCTGTTCCCCTAGGAATGCCTGTTTCC
>NW_015742784.1:0-404 GCF_001515625.1 Sinocyclocheilus rhinocerous
TCTGCAGACGTCTCCAGGAGCAGATCCAGACACGCCTCCGAGTGCGGAGGAAGGATGAGCGGCTGGAGGCGGCCGCGTTTGCCCAGCACGCTAACACGCGGGAGCTGGCCGAGGACGGCGCGCTCGAACGGGGAGAGCGAGGAGTCGAGCGAGGGAGAGGAGGGAGCGGCGCGGCTGCGGTAGTCCTGCAGCGTGAGCTTGGCCACCTCACACTCGCGGTGCCGGTTGTAGAGGATCAGCAGGGCCAGGCTGGAGTGGCAGAGCAGACGCCAGGCCTCGGCGGATGGAGGAGCGCGCGACAGAGACAGGAACGAGGAGTGCTGCTGCCGCCGGAGATACAGCACCAGTGTGGAGAGCGACGACAGCAGAGGAGGCATGTGAGAGCGCCCAGGGCTGCAGGAACA
>NW_015742785.1:0-404 GCF_001515625.1 Sinocyclocheilus rhinocerous
CTTGTACAATAATATTTAATTTAACAATAGTAAAATAATATCCTACTTGTATTTAAAAATAGGAAAAAAATATGAAAGTTAGCAGAAATAAGGGAAAAATTCTGCTTTTGCCTGCTATTGACACACTATGATTTAAAAGGTTTTCCATCTTGCATTTTATCTCTCAAAATGATTCATGTTTTTTTACATTTACATAAGGTAGATATTTGGCTCAACTACTTTCTTGACTGGTAAAATTAATTGTGCAAGCCCTAATATTAATGTATGATTATATTTTAAAATTACTTTAAAATTATATTTTAAAAACTAAAATGACTAATCATTATTATTATTGGGAGGAAAAACACTGACATTCAGGATTCGGACAGCAATAAAAAGCACAGACTCACCCCTGTAAATGTAGA
>NW_015742786.1:0-404 GCF_001515625.1 Sinocyclocheilus rhinocerous
CTTCAGAATACACGTTATGTAGATCTGCAAGAGACACCACAGGTACAAGGTCAAACTGAAGTAGACAGGAAGAGAAAAAGCAAATTCACTCAGTACGTACAGAAGGACCGTATCCTTCCTGGAACATAAAGGCCTCCAGCTGGAACTGGATCTTGTCTTCCTGGGATCGAGGCATGAAGCCCGAGCTGGAAGCCGTAGCTTTGGCATCCACAAGGCACCTGATAAAGACGACAAAGAACTCCATGGCAATGCCACTTCATGTCAGCTGACTTACCCTAGTTCTCTGACAAAGGGGTTCCAGGGAGCAAACTCAACAACTTAACATTGTGATAGAACATTACCCATGATTCTCAATGAACGAATATCTCGGAAGAGCATTCACATCAGGTACTTGGGTGGCCACA
>NW_015742787.1:0-404 GCF_001515625.1 Sinocyclocheilus rhinocerous
GATGGCGACAAAGAGGCAAAACTTACAGACTGCAGCTTTAAAAAACAAACTCAAAAAATTTTAAAAGCACATACAATTATTAAAACTTAAAACTAAAATATAAAAATCTTGTTGATTTACAGAAAAAGTCGTCTCTGAGCGCCATTTTGTAAGAATTTTTCTCCTTCAGCGATGATCATCTCCTCGCTGACTCTACAAGTAAGAAACCGAAGAAGGAAGAAGCTCAGCTCAGCCTGCTGTTTGCCACCGTAGAAGGAGCCCCCGGCAGCAGAAGAAGCCAGAAGCCTTCCCCTGCGGCCATGTTGCTGCAAATGTCATGCCGCGAGCAGTGTTGGGCAGTAACGCATTACTTAGTAACACGCTACTGTAATTGTATTACTTTTTTAGTAACGGAGTAATTTAAC
>NW_015742788.1:0-404 GCF_001515625.1 Sinocyclocheilus rhinocerous
ATCCAGGCATTTCTCTCCATTTAGACCCAATCAGACTGACTGATGGCAGCTCACTGCTCATGTCTCAGGACGGATCAAGTCTAGTGAAGAAAGCTCACTGATCACTGATAAAAGACAAGGGAAATGCATTGGCTAATCACTGGAGACAGCTGATTGGGTTCGACCATATTTACAAAATGTTTAACTGAATCATTCACACAAGGGAGGATATGACATCAGAGGATCAGCTAGACAAAAAAGCACTGAGAAATCACATCAGAATGCCAGAAGTACATCAGCAGTTCAGGGAGACTATCATTTTGTGAGGCCAACAAATAGCTTATATCAACACCAAATAATAAATATAATACAATACAATACAATACAATATATAATATAATATAATATAATATAATATAATATAA
>NW_015742789.1:0-404 GCF_001515625.1 Sinocyclocheilus rhinocerous
CGATTATTTAGTTACCCAAGGATGCCTGCTACCGTATTGTGTTATGGGTTTTGCGTTGTATGCATTAGATTTTGAATTTTATTTCAAAGTTTACGTCCTCCCCTGTGCCTCAATGCACGGACTCTCTCCAGTTGCCGTTCAAATTGCAGCCATAATCTTGCGGTTTAGGGCGGGACTTAGACAGGCTGATCTGCCCTCACAACTGGCAGAACGGCCTGTGATTGGCTAGTTTATTCCGCTCTTCAAACTCTACTGGCCACTGCTTTATTGTTGTTTTACAGTCGTCTGTGATTGGTTGAAAGGCTGTCTTAGTCCACGCTGAGTGGTTACTTTTATTTATTGGGTTTAATGTGACGTGCAAAACTAGAGACGCTATTTATAGTAGAGATTTACTCACTTTTATA
>NW_015742790.1:0-404 GCF_001515625.1 Sinocyclocheilus rhinocerous
AGACCTGAAGCATTCGCTCGCACATCGAGGAGGTCAGAGCAGGAAGGACAGGAAGGCAAGCAGGAAGCAGCCAATCACAGCTGAGCTCAAGCCGCAGCGGACCCACAGGGGTCAAAGGTCGTCTTACCTGGCATCCCCAGCCCCTCTGCTCTGTCCCGGTAGACTTTGGGTCTGAACGGAGAGTCTTTGTCTTTACCTTTCGATCCCTTGGGCCGCCCCGCCGCCTTCTTCTTGGACTTACTGTCGCCCTTCACACCCAGCAGCGGATGGACCTCTGCGAGACACGAACGCAGGCGTCAGAGGAAGTGACATCATAAAAAATATCAATTTAAATAAAATTATGTATTAGCATTAAACTATAAAAAATCTAAATACATCAGAATCAATAAAATAACACTGCTGCA
>NW_015742791.1:0-404 GCF_001515625.1 Sinocyclocheilus rhinocerous
CCGCAATGCGCACAACCTGACTTTCCCACGGGTTTCACGGAGCTATAGCTGAGGTCAAATGTGTGGCCTTCCAGGTGATACTGTTTGGCTTTGTGAACACCTGTAGGGTCATCAAATGTTAGACGCACTAAGAAAGGTCGCTCCCTAATCAGGGCACACACGCGCGACACAAGATAAAGCTTTGTTTGTACAGGCTTTTATGGCTAATTCTCCGCAGTAGATCCCCAGCTAAAGAGCCTGAACGAATAGTACAGATTTTGCTATGCTATTATGCTCCAATTATACGTAGAGAAATTGAAAGCAGCCGAATCACTGACTGCAGTTGCTATGAATGCATGCTAAAGATTTACCAAAGCTAGTAGCGTTGTTTAGGGTGAGATTGTGCATCACTCGTGCTCCAAAAA
>NW_015742792.1:0-404 GCF_001515625.1 Sinocyclocheilus rhinocerous
TTTCTACAGCGTTGTTGGCAGGGCGGCCAGAGCGATTTTTGACGCGCTCGACGGCAGCGGTGTGAATGCACAGTAAGGCACACAGGCTTGCTGGGAATACTGTGAATAAGAAAACAAGAGGTAATGAATACAATACAAACCATCAGAGATTTAATGTCACTTATATGAGGAAATGATATTGGACAAAAGGATAAAATATCTTTAGATCAGTGCTGTTAACTAAAATTAAAACTATTAAACAATGTTTTTGGTAATTGAAATAAAGCTGAAAAATAACAATAAAATAATAAATATAAATATTATATGAAAAACTTAAAAAATGTATTTTGAAAAATTCAAAAATAGAAATGTTGCCTTACCAACTAACTGAAATAAGTTTAAGTTGAAGTACTAAAATGACTAAA
>NW_015742793.1:0-404 GCF_001515625.1 Sinocyclocheilus rhinocerous
TATAAACAACATACCAATATTTAGCTGGTACAAGTCTCAGTTTTTATGTTAAGGTCAGCTGATAAATGTTGTGTAATTGGAGTGCAAATTTAAAGTCGAATCAACTAAATTAAAATAATAATATAGATAGTTCTGTATAGTTCTAAACATGCAAGATAGCAAATTCAATTCAGTGCAAAAGGTGGCAATTTCTTTAATTATATTTTATCTTTCTCCATCACCACTTTTAAAATGTTCAAATGTTTACTCAGGCATTTTTTTCCCCGACCATTTTATAACTTAAATATTTGCATATCTGGAGTTTCATGTGACACGTAGCAGATGAAATCATGCACATATATTCTTGTGACAGCAGTGAATTCAGTCTGCAAAACACAGCTCAGAAATGTATATACATCCAGAGA
>NW_015742794.1:0-404 GCF_001515625.1 Sinocyclocheilus rhinocerous
TGATGATGAAACGCAGAGGACACTGATACAACGGATCGGTGCGCGCGTGTGCGTACATGCGTTTGTGTGTGTGTCTGTCTGATCTGGGATGTTCGAGTGTGTAGATGCAATAACAAAGTTCACGGTGCCAGACAAAGGCTGCCATCATTGCCACAGCAACACCTGTGCTGCTTAGAGAGAGAATGAGCGGTGGGAGAGAGAGCAACAGATTGAGTGAATGTGAGAGAGTCACCGACAGATTCGTTTGTTCTTCTGCCAACGCTCTCTCCCTCCAGCAAACTCGTTCAATACAAAAGACGAGTGGGGGAAAAAAATGCTCAAAACAATATGGGAAAAAAAGTGTGAGGGAGGGGGCGGAAAAGCAAGGAAATGTGCTAAAAGCCTCTCCTGGGTCAGCAGGATAC
>NW_015742795.1:0-404 GCF_001515625.1 Sinocyclocheilus rhinocerous
GTAATACTAGCAGAATCCTTGCATCTGTACTGTACCAGTCAAGGCTGGAACCACCTGTGTTTGCGGGAGACGGACACGTTAGCCCTGAGGATTGGCTACAATCGGTCAATGTTTACAGAACCTCCCTTGATTTAACTGATGCTCAAATTCTTCTTGAGCTGCCACGGTTTTTGGCAAAAGAGCCAAAGAAATGGTTCTCCGTCCTTGACACACATGTCGTTACATGGGCCCAGTTCTGTGATTTCTTCAGGAAAGTCTTTCTTCCTTCCGACAGCCAGGAACAAATAATGAGAGGTATCTTGGACCGTATGCAAAGCCCTGAAGAACCCCTTCCTACCTTTGTGGCTCACATGCTAAGTGAATTCAGAAAACTGAAAACTCCTCCGCCAGAGCAAGAACAAATC
>NW_015742796.1:0-404 GCF_001515625.1 Sinocyclocheilus rhinocerous
TATATTAAATATAGCATTATTTTTTACACACTCAGATGTTGATTAAATTTTTTTTTGCATGCACAGCAGTCAAAATACATGGTACATGCACAAAGCTACTTTTTTAAATGTAAACATACAGTTCTTTGTACAAAAAAAGTAACAGGACACCAAACTGTATGTTGTTTGTTACCTCTTGACCCCTGTGAGGACAAAAGCAATGAGACACACAAACTTTGTGAGTTATAGCTATTCGTGCACTGTGAAACGGAAGTTTTCACCCGAGTAATTCCCGAATGGAGGAGAAAAAAGGAAAAAGTGTAAGTGTAATTTTTCTTCTTTATGAGTTACAAAGTCATACCCACATGCATCAAATGAAATAGCTTTTCACTGGCACTCAATAATGGACACAAAATCCTTCTTGC
>NW_015742797.1:0-404 GCF_001515625.1 Sinocyclocheilus rhinocerous
ATAGAAATAGAATAGTGTGTGTTAGTAGGTCGCTTTTTTAATAAACAAAAAGAAAAACAAGTAGATAAAATAGAAATAGAATAGAAAGTGCTGGTGTTAGAGGGTCAAGAGTAGATGGAAGAGATGTGATAAATATCAGTCTATCTACAAACATTATAGAAGCATTAGGGATCATATGAAGGTATGGATGTTGCTCCTAAATTTATCAATAGACAGCGTCCAGCGTTTACATGCACTGCCATCATGACAACCTAAAAACCCGTTACTTCGGTTCACAGATCACCAACTCCTAAACTAGCTGAGGCACAGATTCATTTCTGGGTGTCCCATTTGTTCCTGCTAACCTACATGTGGAGCAGATGTTTAAAGGGGTCATATGATGTGATTTCAAGTTTTCCTTTCTC
>NW_015742798.1:0-404 GCF_001515625.1 Sinocyclocheilus rhinocerous
TATTGGCAAACTCTCACCTGTAGTAAGTCAGTCTTGTAACTAGGAGCACACTACAACCGTTGGAAAATGAAAAAAAAACACTATTGTTAAATTACATTCATTTCGCTTAAAGTACAGTATGTGTGTACTGTACATACAGTAAGGGAGTTATTGGCAAAATCTCACCTGTAGTCAGTCTTGTATAAAGGAACAACAAACTTTGGAACATGAAAAAAATCCCACTGTTAAATTACTGTAATTTTTTCTGTAAATACCAGTGTTGTAGACCTCGAGACTCGGACTCGGTCTTGAACTCGGTCTCGAGACCATATTTTAATGGTCTTGGTCTTGTCATGGACTTGTGTGCATTTTGACTTGGTATTGTCTCGTACTCAAACTGTCAAAGTACAGAAGGAGACCAAGGA
>NW_015742799.1:0-404 GCF_001515625.1 Sinocyclocheilus rhinocerous
ATATATATATATATATATATATATAAAAAATTCTTCAGGATTTTAACATTAAAACTGTTATATAACATAGTTTTAATTCTGAATAAATAAATTTAAAATCCTGAATATGTACATTTGAATTGCATATATATTTATAAATACTGAATGTAAATTTTATATTTTACATTTTTCAATTTATTCTTTCCACTCAAAAATGTGGTTAAGTTTGGCAAAGTACACCCATTTACTTTAGAAATGTAAAAGTCTGTTTCTTAAATATTTTGCATGAAATTTAAGATGTTTGTGATTTATTCATTCAGATTCATCTGACTGTTTTCTCTCTCTCTGTCTCTGCAGTTCTTCAGCACCCTCTTTGCACCACTGGGCTTTTTTGCAGACAAGATGGAGAGTTTTATGCCCTCCTG
>NW_015742800.1:0-403 GCF_001515625.1 Sinocyclocheilus rhinocerous
AATGATCTTTAAAAAAGCATCATATGACCCCTTTAAATAACTAGGAACAATTTTGCAATTGTTTGTATACAATTTTTTTTTTATTTAAATACAATTTTTTTATAAGTGCAATTGCTAAATTGTCCTTAAAAGTACCTTTAATCTGACAAAATTAAAATGTCTCATTTTGGCAAAGGATAAAAATATAAATATACAATTTTTCTTGTATGCATGTGTAGTTCTTTAATGACAAAATTGTCTTAAGAGTTAAAGCTGAAAGAATGAAAAAAATTAAATAATGAAAAGTTATAATAAATACCTGGATTTATTAAAAAGCAAAGTCAATGTTATGTCCTATATTACAAGTGTGTATTAGTGATTTGTGTGTGTGTGTGTGTGTGTGTGTGCATGTTTATGTGGTTTA
>NW_015742801.1:0-404 GCF_001515625.1 Sinocyclocheilus rhinocerous
GATCATGGAAATGATCGAAAATTGACATCCCTAGTTGAGATGTAATTCAGCTTTATCAAGTGACTGAATTGTTTGTCGGCCTAATTTTCATTTCAGAGCCATCTATGAAAGGGCTTGATTCTCCGATAGGAGACTGTGGCTGTGGTTCTTTGAATGAATGTGGCACAGCAGTCAAACACACAAGCAGTTTCATTCAGTCTGGCAGAGACTGAAGCACAAGACCATCTAAACAACCTATAGGAGTCTAGAATAGATCAGCCTGAAGCTTTTGAGCGAATGTTGCTGCTTCAGGAAACGACACAGGAAAATGTCACACCTGCCACAGGAAATAACACATTTTTGCATCCAAAATAGAAATTCAAGCTACAGGTTTGAAATCTAGACCATTTAGTTTCCAAAAAAAA
>NW_015742802.1:0-404 GCF_001515625.1 Sinocyclocheilus rhinocerous
GAACCGACCGTCTTCAGAAAAGCTTCGATGTCATTTTAATTTTGTTTTTCCTGTAATGCCTGATTAAGTAGCGTTTCTGAGCGCAGTGCTTATTTGATTACAGTCGTTACCCGGGAAACCCGCTCCAACAGCTACGACTCCTGCAGAAAATCAGTTTGCATTTGCAAGTCTGTGGGAAACACGTGTCGGCAAACAAACAAAAAGCATGCTTCAGAACTGTTTTGAGAAGGTGCTTCAATTTTGAGCCATGTATTATCACTATAATTAAGGCTACTACTACTATTACTATCTTGTACCCTGCAATAAGCATTTACTCAAACTCTCTTTTATGAGATGAAAAAAAAAAAAAAGAAAATCAGCCCAAAAAAATCGGCATCATATATCGGCCATCGGCTGCCCTGATT
>NW_015742803.1:0-404 GCF_001515625.1 Sinocyclocheilus rhinocerous
TCACAGTCTGACCTCCCTCCTATACAGAATGCAATGTTATTCTATCATTTAGTTATGATTCTAAATGTATTGTAATTTGGTAGAGATGTTTAATATATTATTACTTAAGTGCTATAAAAGATGTGATGAATAAGGCCCTGATCAGACAGAACGTGCACCGCACTGCCTTTTTTTTGATTGGCTTTTTTAATTTAGAAAAGAGCAGTGTGCTGCGTTTTTTTAATGTTGTTAAGCAACCACCGAATCAGCTGTCTTGTCACTCTAATCAAGGATTATAGCGTGAGCACTCTAGAAACTTTGGTTTGCTGTTAAGTCAACTGTCATATTAGCAAAAACGTAAAATTAGCAAAAACGACAGTCACCAAAAGTTTCTCCTCTTGCGGTCTCCGGATGCAACCGTAAAC
>NW_015742804.1:0-404 GCF_001515625.1 Sinocyclocheilus rhinocerous
CTGTCTCTCCCACCCAGCAGCGCTGGAGCCCGAGCACCAAGGACGTGCGTCTGTCTCTCACCCTCCGTCTCTCTCTCTCGCCACAATAGACTATTGAGAATATGAGACACAAACAGGCTCTGGACTGACGCCGTCACCGCTGGAACAGACAGACAGACAGACATAGAAGAGCATTTACATGAGCAGATATTTAATTTCTCCGTCCACTCACCCACAGCATTCCTTTGTGTGGTCACTATTATCATCAGTCTGTCTCTCTCTCTCTGTCTCTTTTTCAGCTGCCAGACATTGTTGTATTTCTTCAGGATCAGTTCTGGTCATATAAACGTCCTCTATTTCTGTACTTTTGTGTCGGATGGTGTGAAAGTCAAGTCAAGTCACCTTTATTTATATAGCGCTTTTAA
>NW_015742805.1:0-404 GCF_001515625.1 Sinocyclocheilus rhinocerous
ACTCGTCTAACAGGCTGGGGGCGAGCTTTTCTGGGGCCTGGGTCGTCACCGGGACATGCCCAGTCCTCCATGTCAGAGGCCATCATTGACATAGAATCATCAGCGGCGACATCCTTTTCAGATCAGCCGAAGGAAACTAGGCCGCATCCAAAGAGGGGCACTGGTCCTCACGTGTGAAACACACCGGCGAATCGAGGTGCTGAGGCACAAGAGTGAGGCACACTGGCTTTTAGCCAGTATTACATCACTCAAGCCCAGCAGCTTCCTGCTGCCCCGATGTTTCTTCCTCTGAGGCTCCTGGGATTGGAGAAACAGGGAAGCAGGCTGTGGAGGACCACCTTCTTTGAAAAAAGCGATCTGCGAGTGAAACAGGGCGAGACTCATGCTCTCGCAATGAGAGCAAT
>NW_015742806.1:0-404 GCF_001515625.1 Sinocyclocheilus rhinocerous
TCCATAAAGGTTCCGTAAAGTGCTAATTGGTTACGAATACCTTCATGTCTTTAGGCTCTCCCATCTTAAAAGAATAGCTCACACATAAATTGTCATTCAAAACCTTATTTTATGCTCTGTGTGGAACACAAAATGAGATCTTTAGCAGAATGTTCAAGCTGCTTTCGAATTACCAATCACACAAGTGGATGGTAATTCTCACTCTCAAGCCAGTCTTAAATCAGTTCCTCTGAGGTAGCAGATGAATGTGTGTATATGAAGCCCAGACAGAGCATATGTGTGTGAAATACAGATTGTAAAGCTGAATGTTAGATTGGGTTCTCTGCTGATTACTGCACTGCCTGACT
Source organism: Sinocyclocheilus rhinocerous (assembly GCF_001515625.1). NCBI lineage: Eukaryota > Metazoa > Chordata > Actinopteri > Cypriniformes > Cyprinidae > Sinocyclocheilus > Sinocyclocheilus rhinocerous. The sequence continues at coordinate 348 of NW_015742806.1, forward strand.
TTGCTCCGTCTGCTAAACTCCTCCACACCAGCATGTACCCCATCCCACCCAGCCCTC
>NW_015742807.1:0-404 GCF_001515625.1 Sinocyclocheilus rhinocerous
AAAAAAAAAACATCTGCAGTTACAAACCTCAAGTACAATCACAAAAATAAGGGCTAACACAAATATAAACCTATTGTGTTTTACTGCACAGCTATCTATGTGTATCCTCTGAGTAAAATCAGTTCAGTTGGCTCTTGGTAACCTAGATGTTTCAGCAAAATGATACATACTTCAAAGCACGAAGTGATATTTAATTATTTATATACTATATGTGCGCGCGACCACTGTGCTCTTTATATAATTAAAGATAGGTGTGAGGAAAAATGGGAGCCATGGGTGCTGTTAAATCTAAACGGCAATAAAAAAAAAATATGAATTGGAGCATGCTTTTCTGTTTATTCAAAGCATGATGCGCTTTGAAGTTATATCCACTCGTTATGTGGCGCATACGTATCAAATACGAA
>NW_015742808.1:0-404 GCF_001515625.1 Sinocyclocheilus rhinocerous
GTTTTATTTATTTTTTTCCTTTTTATTCGAAATATTCCCAAACGTTTTAACTATATCATGAAATATCTCGATTCTAAAATATGTGTAAGTAAATGCATAATTTTAATAATTAATATAATAATTTTGCACCTTACTAGATTATGTTAGTTGATCTATAATGAGCATTGGGCAAAGTAGCATACTAGTAAAGATATGGGTGTCATACCATAAAATATTTTAAATAAGACTGACTTTGTTATTAATGTTAATTTAATAAAAACATTATACGTTACTAATTATAACACTTTCATTGTACAGAAAGAGAGAAAAGAACATTTATTATCAAAGAAGACTATCATTGACTTCAGTCTAGCCAGAGTTCAAAAACTCCCCATCTCAAAAACTCCCATTAAAAACACTGAAGC
>NW_015742809.1:0-404 GCF_001515625.1 Sinocyclocheilus rhinocerous
TCTGCTAGTTGACACGTAGTTACAAAGTTACTCATAATCTGTAAAATCTCTAAAGCAACATCTAAATAAAGTGTTACCGATTCTAAAGTAGTTTCCTTGATAACCTGAAAAGGAAATTGTTCATCTCTAAAATGACTTTTCCACTGACATCACCCTTAGGTTTCTGCATAATAGCAGACAATATCAAATATGCATTTAGTCATTTTAGGAAACTCACACGCGGTTTGGCTGCATTCTGATGTCTCACACCCACTTTTCACAATGCAAAAAAATTATTTTCTTAGTATGTTTGTCTGGTTTTCTAGTATAAATATCTAAACATTTTTGAACCAAGATGCATTTACTGTACAAGTAAAAATATTTAAGATATTAAGTCTTGTTTTCTAAAAAAAAAAAAAAAAAAA
>NW_015742810.1:0-404 GCF_001515625.1 Sinocyclocheilus rhinocerous
GACTCATTCATTAAAACAGTCAAATATTTAATTCCTAAATGAATCAACCTTTTGAATGAATTGATTTAATCTCAGTGACTCGCTCATTAACGGTAACTTGCCGCCACCTACTGGCGGCTTTAATTTCACATTTCAATCTTTTCAGTCTTCAATATCGTCAATCTTTTCAAATATCAATATTCATCGTTTTATGTTTAAAACAAAACATTATTTTATTACATATTTAATTATTATTTATTACATTATTTAAAACAAAATGTATTTGTAACTGCTGATTAAATGCATCCCCTCTGAGCTGCATTAAACAGTCTGTTTAAATTAATCTAAATGCCACTTCAGATGCAGATTCCATATTTGCAAAATGTTTTCTTATGTTGGAATGAAAGAGTCTTCGTACCAGATGA
>NW_015742811.1:0-404 GCF_001515625.1 Sinocyclocheilus rhinocerous
TTAAGAAACAAAGAGAAAACAGACAGCAGTTAAGAGAGGCCTGTCAGAGACCTTCTAAACGATCATCATTGGTCAACATGAAGTCAGCATGAAACCATATTTACAATGTGGCATTTTTCTTAGTAAAACAATCCCTGAGGAAATGTAGGGTGAGCTTTAATCTGTAAGGTATTGATTGGATTGCTAAAAGTGGGCATTCCAGAGATTGTAGCAAGACCTGAATACAAATTTGGAGTTGGTTGTCGAGGACTGTTTTCTACCTAAAACAATTAGTATTGGACTAATTTATCAACTGGTCTTAAACTGCATTTTTAAGCAGTCACAAAATCTTAAAACAAATCAATAGAAAAAAAAAATCATTTCACAAAATTATATTCTGGTGACTGGAATTTACCTTGTCCTCC
>NW_015742812.1:0-403 GCF_001515625.1 Sinocyclocheilus rhinocerous
AATGTTCTTTTTAGCAGCATCATATGACCCCTTTAAGTGATTTCTGTGTGAGAAGTGCTTCATGAATTGCTACACTATGGACCTTAGGCAAGGTAACTCCATATTTGATATTGACAGAAATGAAAGCGAGGCTGTGAGGGACTGAAGTACAGTGCGTTCAATGGATTGAACTGTTTTTTAACAACATACTGATTGTTCAGCTGATGAAACGTCTTTCGGGAAGAAACTTTCAGTAGACAAAAACTCCATAAAGCAGTTATGTTGCAGTTTTGTCAAATGTGACTGTGCACTAATGTAGCTTTGTATCTCTTTATGTGTGTGTGTGTGTGCAGATCCGGCTCCGCTGCTGCAGGCCACACAGGAGCGTCTGGCAGAACTTCAGCGTTCGGCTCCTGACGGTGAC
>NW_015742813.1:0-404 GCF_001515625.1 Sinocyclocheilus rhinocerous
CACACACACACTGTTTCCAATAACAACAAGCAAGATGTTTCTGAGACATCTGACTGTTAACTGAATAACCTCACCATGCAGGTCAAAGTTCAGAGTAATAAAGATGTCACAAGTTTAACAGCCAAGAACAGATGAGAGCCAGTGTTACAGACCGGGAATGAACACAAAAGCCATCCGTAGCGTTATACACACCAGGAGCTCAGTAACACACCTGAAACGCTCAGACAGCCACCAGACGCTTGACCTGACGCTCAGTCTGAGGTCTCGAGGGTCAAACCGCTCTTCTGAAGCAGGATCATCAGTCTGTTTCTGACCAGAGATCAGAGCTACTGCGAGACAGAAACAACTAATCAGATCTCAAATCATCCTCACTGAGACTCAATGGAGAGAAAACAGAGACATTC
>NW_015742814.1:0-404 GCF_001515625.1 Sinocyclocheilus rhinocerous
TTCAGATATTTAAAAAAAAATAATATTATTAATAACCTTGTAACTTGATGTACTAAAATAACAAACTGAAATAAAAAGTAATAAACTATATCGACATATTAAAAAACTAATAAAAATAACAAATAGCAATTATTAAAAATATAACTAAAATGCAAATGTAAAATAAGTAAAAACTAATTCAAAATATAAAAAATATATGAAACTATAAAATCAATTATACTAAAATAATACTGTAACTTGATGTACTAAAATAACTATAACTGAAATAAAAAAATAACTATATAAACTGCATAAACGTATATTAAAAACATTGTTACTATATAAACTATATAAATGTATATTTTAAAAAAAATTGTTTAAAAAAAAGCTGAAAATGCAACAATTATTACAAATGTTACTGAAAT
>NW_015742815.1:0-404 GCF_001515625.1 Sinocyclocheilus rhinocerous
GAAAATAGAAATATGAAATTAAATTGTACATTAGATTATGAAATTAAAACCACCAATAGGTGGTGGCAAATCACTTCATGCCACTTTTGGTGGCAAATCGTCTTAATGAGTGAGTTGCAGAAGCATTCATTCAACTGATTCGTTCAAAACAGCTGATTCATTCAAGAACTAGGCAAAAAAGAGTCACTGAATCACTCGTTCAAAACCTCAAATCCGTTCTGTGAAATTTGTTTATTCAGTTGCAATGATTTATAAAACAAAAAAAAACCATTTAATTACAGTTATTATAACGTCAAATTAAGACTCAAGTCATTGGATCTCAAGTCCAAGACCAAGACCAAGTCAAGTCATTTTTTTTTTTTATTTAGTCAAGCAAGTCACAAGTCCTTAAATTTGCGACTCAC
>NW_015742816.1:0-404 GCF_001515625.1 Sinocyclocheilus rhinocerous
CAAGTAATCCACACCACTCCAGTCCATCAGTTAACTCCTTGTGAAGCCAAAAACTGTGTGTTTCTTAGAAACAAATCCATCAAGACGTTTTTCACTTCCATAATCCATAATACTGCTTTCTCTCCAGTGAAAGCAGTATTATGGAAGTCATCTGAACATGTCTTAATCAGGAAAGAAATCTGCACAGATCAAGCACCGTTTACAAGCAAAAACAGTCAAAACCAGTTCTAAACAAACTTCTTGTTGGATTTTGATGTGAAAAGACAAAAGACTTAATTACGGATTATGGACTCGTATTTTAGCCGGAAGCAATGGTTTAAAGTTAAAAATGCCTTGATGGATTGGTTTCTTACAAACACGCAGCTTTTCGCCTCACAAGATGTTAACTGATGGACTGGAGTGGT
>NW_015742817.1:0-404 GCF_001515625.1 Sinocyclocheilus rhinocerous
TCAAACAACTTGTAAAAGTGCATGTAGCATCCTATGAACCCTTTAAGGAATTTATGTACAAAAGAGGGCAGAAAAGAGTTACATTCAGTAGCTAGTTATAAACTTGCCAAATACAACTACTGTAAGTTGCCCAGCAAGATTTACTTTCAAATGTTACTCCGTTAAGACCATGATAGTTTATGCTAAATAGCCCCCTATGGCAATGCTAATGACACATTAAACAAATAGAATTTAGTCTTATGAAATGAATTCTGACACACTGGAGTTAGAAGCGTTTGCATTTTCATACTTGTACAGAGTATGTTTCAGGCCTAAAAAAGACCAAAAAAAAAGAAAGAGATGCAAAATATAAAAAATATCCAGTTATTAAAAATACACATAACATTATGCAATGTCTCAGTCTA
>NW_015742818.1:0-404 GCF_001515625.1 Sinocyclocheilus rhinocerous
TCCAGAGCTCTTCAGCACGGGTGAGCTCAACTCCAGCAACCTGTCAGCCTTCCAGCCCTACCAGACCAGCAGTGAGATCGAGGTCACCCCATCGGCCCTCAGGACCAGTGAGTCACCGTCCCATTCAAACTCTATTCAAACACATTCTGTCCTAACCAGACGCAATATGATCATCAGCAAATACCCACAATCCTCACTGAATGAGAAAATTATAAGGATAAAGCATTGTGGTTTAATTTGATTTAATTATATTCTGATTTTAATTTTATTGAGGTTGATTATTCTGATTCTGTTGATTCTGTTTTTTACAGTACTTACTAGGGGTGTAACGATACACGTATTCGTATTGAACCGTTTGTTACGAGGCTTTCGGTTCGGTACGCATTACAAACCGAACGATTCGA
>NW_015742819.1:0-404 GCF_001515625.1 Sinocyclocheilus rhinocerous
TTCTGACTTTTTACTTCAGAATTGCGAATTGTACAGTTCTTCTTTCGCAATTGTGATTTTATATCTCACAAACTGGACTATTCTTCTCAGAATTATGAGTTTATATTTATTAAAAAAAATTTAATTGCGACTTTTTATCTCACAATTCAGATTTTTTTTCTTTGCAATTCTGAAACGTTTAATTGCGGTTAAAAAAAAATCAGAATTGTCAGATAAAAAAAAGTCACGATTACTCTTTTATTTATTTATTTTTTTTTTTTTTTATCCAAACTTCCATAGAAATCTGACCAACCAATCTCTATAAATGGCTTTTCTCTTTCTGGAAAAGCCATGGAAATTATTTGGTCAATGTGGGAACCCTAAATAGCATTTCAATCACTAGTGTACTACATTACACTGGAAAC
>NW_015742820.1:0-404 GCF_001515625.1 Sinocyclocheilus rhinocerous
TCAGGATTTTGAAGAACTCTCCTGGTAATTTCAGTGGCCTCCATTGAACCAGGCCATTTCATTTTGACCTCTTCGGCTGATCCCTCTTTCTCCTCCAGCCTCTTGACGTCACAGTTTTAATGTGTCAAAATGACAATTTATCACCCGACTGACCTATTTAAACAGTGTCGCTGCGAGTGGACCAATCAGAATCAGCCGTATTCATAACCCCAAAACAAATATTTCCTCTTAATTAAGAGTGTCCCTCTTGTCTTCCCACACACAAAATCATTATACAGCAGTGATTTGACTACTTGGCAGGAAATATATCACTCTTGACTGCATGTTAATATGTTAGGGCCTGGTTGTCAAACGAGAATGGGGGGCACCAGCAGTGACGGTTTCTCCGTGCATTGATAGCCCCC
>NW_015742821.1:0-404 GCF_001515625.1 Sinocyclocheilus rhinocerous
CAATTATTCGGCCAATGTTTGCCCATTTTTAGATTTTCATCATACTCTTTGCTTGTTGCCCATTGGCTTTTGCCCATTGTTTGCTTTTATAACACAGCCTTGTTCACTCCATTCAGTAAGATGGTGCTAGGATGGTCCTCTATTTATTATAGGCCTTGTTATTGTACATTACGAAATACAGTCTTGAAGATCCTATTTAGAGCTTGGCTTGAAAGATGTCCTCAGTAGATAAATGTGGGTCTATCAGGAAACTCGACTCAGATTGTATCACCCTGCTGTCCTCTGAATGTCCTCACTTGCACAGATAAGATTGATAGAGAGACGGTTACTTGACACTGGACTGTAGAAATCATTGCAGGTAAAGAGAACAGAACCTGTCAATCATCAGTCCATTGTTCTTATCC
>NW_015742822.1:0-404 GCF_001515625.1 Sinocyclocheilus rhinocerous
CACTTTGTCCGCATGATATAACCTGGAAACCGCAGCATTTACACTCCTGCTCCGAATGAATGAAACCACCGGTCTAACATAATGCAGAATCATGGTTCATCCTCTGACTGACAGGTCTAAGGACGAGCTCAACATGTAACGTCCCCTGACCTCACCACTTACGTTGGACAGCAAACAGTTAACTCTGAAGTCTTGCTCCCCTTTCCTCAGCCAATGAGAACTGGGCAACTGGCGGACTTGCCCCTTTGCTCTGTAAATGCACTAGCATAGTCTCCACTATTTCTATCATACAAGTACTGGCAGAAACATGAACTTTTGCAGTTTGCTTGTATCTTTACATATTATTGATCTCAATAATTGAGTTATGACTCTTATCCAATGTGCTGTTATTTTGCCAAACACAC
>NW_015742823.1:0-404 GCF_001515625.1 Sinocyclocheilus rhinocerous
TGCAGGTGCTGGGGGGGCGTGTGCTGCTGTCATGTGACCTGGGGAGAGGCCCCGCCCACGCCTCGCTGGCCACGCCCATCAACGACGGCCTCTGGCACACCGTGAGTCCTGATCACATGACAGCTTTAACCCTCTCAACCCTGATACATGATATAATATGAACCGTTTATTGAACATTTAGACAAAAATATGTTTTTGATATTTGCTCCATCAGGCGTTTATGCCTCATGTAGTCTGACATAGTGAGAATATGGAGGAAAAGACAGCTCAGTTTTATTCAGAGACAGAAACTGAGCAAAAATATGCAGTTCGGTGCAGATGCTGATATTTATGTGATGAAACTCTGCTGCTTGTAATGTAAATCAGTGAGATCTTTCTAACAGTATAGAGCAGATACTGAGATA
>NW_015742824.1:0-404 GCF_001515625.1 Sinocyclocheilus rhinocerous
TCAGTGTCCCTCGATATTAAACGTCCCTCCGGCCACTAGGCTAAATGATGGTTCCATTTAGACCCTCCCCTAAGCACCCTCCTACTCACTTAAAGCCCCCGCCTCCACCGTCTCCTGCTCCCATACAAGGCTTACCAAACAATATTAGCCGAGCCACCTTATGCTCTACACATGAGTCCCCTCAATCGTTCAGCGTTAATTGGATACTCAGTCACCAATTAAGTTCTTGGCCCAAAAGGAGAGCATGAAAACACAAGACAGGTTTAGCTCCCTTCTGTGGGACTTCATTAGACGGCTACTGCTGCAACATCCTTGGGGAGGGAGAGGACAATAGGCCAGTGACACGGCTCAAGCGAAGGGGCTGCAGCGTTGGGAGAGTGAGGCTGGAGAGAAGTTAATTACAC
>NW_015742825.1:0-404 GCF_001515625.1 Sinocyclocheilus rhinocerous
TGTCTCATAAATAACGGAAAGTTCCGTGTTTAGCAGGGAAAGAGCTAACAATTATATATGAAAAGATGTTAGTAGAAAACTAACAGGAAATATTGCAGAGAACAGTCTCACTTTAAAAATGTGTAGCAGATTTTCTCCGATCATTCCACACTACCAGATTTTGGCTAAATTCATTTAAGAATACAAATGTGTTTGACAGAACATAACTATGAGACAGCTAGCAGTTGAAAGCTATAGGTCTGCAAAATTATATCAAATGTTATTTTCATTCATGTTTTATTCTTTGAAGACAAATATTTTTTGGTCTTTGATGTAGCGCAGTATTTCTTGGAGTTTATCGTCAAGCATTTTACATATTTTCATTGCTAGTTTGTAGTGTCCAAAGTGTATGGTTTATTTTATTT
>NW_015742826.1:0-404 GCF_001515625.1 Sinocyclocheilus rhinocerous
TGTCTTAATTGAGGCGACTTTCACGCCATGGTAATTTCAGACAAGTGGCCTACTAGACAAATGGAAATTAATCAGTTCAGATTATTATCATTCATATGGCCTGTCACTATAAGTCTACATATAGCCAATAAAAAGGGTAAAAATGAAGTAGAGTGTGATTGGAAATCTGTATTTAGTTTTAATATCGGAGGTAATTTTGCCAGTACACAGGTGACTGTAAAGAATATTTCAAAATGAATACACACAGATGTTTTAGTATAAGTAAGATTTGTTTTAAACATCAAGATACAGGAGGTAATCAAACTTCTTTCAAACCCACATGCACAGCGGCACACTCAAGTACACACTCCATTTTATGCATTCAATCTTTCCCAAGGGAAAACACACTGAACGAAAATTAAAGA
>NW_015742827.1:0-404 GCF_001515625.1 Sinocyclocheilus rhinocerous
GCATGATTTGGGAGACTAATGAATCGAGGCCCCTAGAAGAAAGAAATAATGCGATTAATGAGTCCTTTCTCAATGGCTCTTTATGTTGCAGATAGCGCCGTTGGCGGTAAAAGCAGTTTGTTTTGGCCACTGAAAAGTTTCCCGGGAGTTTTCAGAAAGACGCACAGAGGACAGGCTGACGTAAACACTAATAGTTGGCAGCAAGGTATGAGGATGTTCTTTTGCATTCAGACCCAAACCTGTTGTTTCGCTATCAACTAATCGCTCAATCTTAACTCTTCCAGCCAATGCACATGCGACTGAGGAAGGACTTCCACTGCAGATGCGGCCCACAACAGATTGACGCCATGCCGGCTTTGCAAATAGACCAAAAATGGATGAAGAACAAGCCTCAAACTGTGTGC
>NW_015742828.1:0-404 GCF_001515625.1 Sinocyclocheilus rhinocerous
CCCTCTGAAGTACTATGACTTCAAACCTGTGGACCATGTGAAAGTGTGTCCACGCTACACAGCAGTACTCAGCCGCTCAGAAGACGATGGCATTGGCATTGAAGAGCTGGACACACTTCAGCTGGAGCTGGAAACACTCCTGTCTTCTGCCAGTCGACGTCTCAGGGCGCTGGAAGAACAGAGACAGGTGAACAGTGTTTTGCTATTTGTCGTTCTCCCACTTACTGCCTAAAGTGTCTAAAGTGATTTATGTTTACTCTCTGAAACAGATCCTTACAGACTGGCAGGACAAAAAAGGGGACAAAAGGTTTCTGAAATTAGGGAAGGATCCAGATCTCGCAGCCTCTTCTCGCCATTCTAAGCCCAAAAAACAGAAGCTTGATGGAAAGGGAAGTCATGGTCCC
>NW_015742829.1:0-404 GCF_001515625.1 Sinocyclocheilus rhinocerous
TCGTGATAATACCGCATACCGTGATAAAAGCATTAGCAATTAATATCCCTAGCCAGGTGTGAAAGCACCCTATATCTCTATTATTTGGATCATTTTATATTTCTCGATTTTTTTATTTATTTCTCGAATTTTACCTTTGTGTTTTTGTCCAATTTTCAAATACTTTTTTGTTTCCAATCAAAGTTTGTAATGTTGTGATTCTTGTCGTAGCTGGTTGGTTTGGTTCAGGACTTATAATGCTTTAACAAAGACTTTTTTTAAATCCCTTTGGGGGAAAAAAATACTTCCAGAACCAACACTGCTGAAAAAGTGGGCGGGCACTAATGGAATCTATATTTCTCCATTAAATCAAGACAAGAAAGGTTTTAAAGGGGTCATATGATGCAATTTCATTTTTTCCTTTC
>NW_015742830.1:0-404 GCF_001515625.1 Sinocyclocheilus rhinocerous
TTTTGTACGTTGTGACAGACCTTGGTTTGTGTGCACCATTCAAACAGACATCTCCCACAATAACCCAGCCGAGGTCAAGGCGCTGGGCGAATGGTGCATTATGGGAACCATTGCACTGCTCTCTCACTTTGTGCAAACTCAGGATGTCTCTACCCAAGAGCAACAGGATTTGTGCATTTGAATCTATGGCATGTATCTTGCTTGAGAGCGCCTTTAAGTGTGGGTGGTATTGGGCGACTTCAGGCGAGGGGATCTCTGAGCGATCCTCTGGGATCATGTCACATTCCAACATCGGAGGCAGCGGCACCTTTATGTGACCATCTATAGACTCGACAATAAAGTCTTTAGCCCTTCTCCCTCTAACCTCCATGATACCTGAACATGTTTTTAAGGTATACACCTCC
>NW_015742831.1:0-405 GCF_001515625.1 Sinocyclocheilus rhinocerous
CTTTCCCCGATATCACCTGAAATCAACTAGCAAGTGGTTTGTGTTTGTGATGTAACTAAATTTTATTGACTATTTAAAGGTACACTACAGTATGCAACATTTTTTGATACAAATAAAATGTTATTAATGAGATGCAAAAAAAAAAACATCCTCCAAACCATGTTTTTACTTTACCCAAATACACTCGGCCATGGAACGTTTAAAACGACAACCTCAGGGTAATCAAATGTTATCTATTTGTCCGTGCTGTCTTTTGCTGTCTTTTTTCACCAACACAGGAAAGAAAACTGTACTCGTCAAATCCGTTTCATGGGGACTTTAAGAAGTCTCTATTTAGTTGTGCGACCAGCACCTATAGTGTTGACACCTAATTTCTCAGACTTTCCCTGAGCAAACATGAAGCCA
>NW_015742832.1:0-405 GCF_001515625.1 Sinocyclocheilus rhinocerous
AAAAAAAAAAAAAATGTGCTGTTGCTGAGAGTTTCAGAGTTTTTTTATAGACTTTTTAAGCAAAGACTTTTTAAGCCCTATGGGAAAATACAAGTCTTAGTAATCTTATTTCAATGGTTATTCAAGTGAATTTACTGATAATTGTGATATAAAGACACAAATACTTTGAATTCTGGCCAGATTAACTTTAAATTACATTCCTAAATTAGACATGTAAAGTCTACTTCTCTTATAACCTTGAGATTTTAATATAATAACAACACTTAGTAAATCCACATATTATCATAATGTTGTTGTTGTTTTTTTTAGCATATTTCCTCCATATATCTTTGAGTATTAGCTTGTTTCCCCCCCAAATAATCTTATGACACCTTTAATGGCAAAGGAAAAAGGTATCCATCTCCA
>NW_015742833.1:0-405 GCF_001515625.1 Sinocyclocheilus rhinocerous
AAAAAACAATTGTACAATGTGCCAAATTTAGCCCAAATCTGCTAATTTTCATCCGTAGACCCTAGCTGTTTCTATTTGTCAACTATGCCCATCAACTATTTATTTTTTATTTCTCCTAAAGAATTTTAGCTGATAATTTCCATTAAATTTCCTTTTGGGCCTAACATCTTCACAGCATTTGTGACCGAGCTGAGTTTTGCGGCCTAAATCCTTCGCCATGAAAACCACCTCATCAGTACCACCAGAACTAAAGCGATCAATTATTTCGCGATCCTCTTTAAAGCCCCATCAACCCGCCATGTTCTCCTCCACCTCCTCAATCAGGCCTCCATTCATTTTCCACCTCCAGTCTTTCTGCTCGGCCCGCTTCTCCTTCAGCGAACTAATGGAGCAGAAAAGCAAACA
>NW_015742834.1:0-405 GCF_001515625.1 Sinocyclocheilus rhinocerous
AAAAAAAAATTTTTTTTTAATCTTTGGAATCTTTCATGAAAATTAAAAAGTAATGCTCACTCTGACTTTCAAACTGCTTTGGTTTTCGGGTTGATGTCGCCAAGCCCTCTTATTCTTACACCCACTTTTCACAATCCAGTCAATTCCTGTTTAATAAAATTGCCTACTTTTTTAATTGAATACCATGTGCCACTCGTAAATATTTCTGTTGAATAAATTGGGTTACAAACGTTGCCTGTTGACTTCAAAGATTTGCAGATGCAAGACTAAAATGAGCCTGCTTGGCTGGATGTATGTCACCAGAAATACTGAGTGTATTTAAATCTCTCTCTGTCTATGTCACTTCCTGTCTGCAGGCATCTGAACGGATCAGACATGAGCAGCACGTCTTTCTGGCTGCGTGTG
>NW_015742835.1:0-405 GCF_001515625.1 Sinocyclocheilus rhinocerous
AAAAATATTTGAAAGTTTGAAATATAATAATTGAAAAATAATGTTCTTTATAAAAATGACCATTTGGAGTCTGAAGATGTTATTCATTTCCAAGCATTTTGCACATCTAGACATCTCATTTTTAAAATTAGGATACTTCATATACCCAGGTTTTCCAAGAATCCTGGTTCTTCAAAGACAAAAATAAAAAATAAAAAAAAGAAATAAATAAAAGAAAAAGAAACTTTAAAAAAATATTTTTTAAGAGTTAAAAAAATTTAAAAATTAAATTTTGAAAAATTTAAATAATAATAATGATGTTTAAGGGGTGAATTTTAAATTAAATTAAATTATTAGATTTTAATCTCATTTTAATACTTTTGTCTTATTTTAAATCATTTTAAGTCATCTTGTTTAAGTCATCTT
>NW_015742836.1:0-405 GCF_001515625.1 Sinocyclocheilus rhinocerous
GGGCTGGACTTTATTATTATCATCATTATTACATTTTTTCATTTTTGTTCTTAAAAAATAACATGATCTATTCAACCAGTATTTTAATTAAATTTTACTTGAAAGTTCTGAAGAATTAAAATAATGGTTGGGTTATTATAGTTCACTAAAACTAAAATGAAACCTTTAAAAAAAATTGTTACAAAATAAATATTAACAGAAATAAAATAAAATATAAAAATGCCACGGCAACACTTCTCATTTTAATTTAGTTTAACTTGATGAACTGAAATAAATACAAATTAAAACTGAAATAAAAATTAATAAATTCTATAGACATATAAAAAAAATGAAATGAAATGAAAATAAAAATTGAAAATGTAAAAATAAAAACTGGTCCAAAATATTAATAAAAACTATAATAGT
>NW_015742837.1:0-405 GCF_001515625.1 Sinocyclocheilus rhinocerous
AAAATTGAAGAGATGAAGAGAGAGACTGAAAATCAGAGATCCCAGTATGAAAAACAGCAAAAAGAGAGAGAAGAAGAAGATAGAAAGAGAGAAGAGAAATACAGACAAGATCAAGAAAAGATGGGAATTGAACAAGAATGCATTATAGCACAATTAAAGATGAAACAGAAAGAAGAAATAATAAAGAGAGATATGGAGAAGAAAATGAGGAATGAAGAAGAAGAGAAAGAAAGACAGGAATGGGAGAGAAAAATAAAAGAAGCTGAAAATAACAAAAAAGGGATTCAAGAGGAAATTAAACAACAGCAGAAAGAATGGGAGGAGGAAAAGAAACGACAGATGAGAGAACGAGTAGAAGAAGAAAGAAAGAGAAAAGAGAAACATGAGGAACAACTGAGAGAAAAA
>NW_015742838.1:0-405 GCF_001515625.1 Sinocyclocheilus rhinocerous
ACAGTAGTCCCATTTAAAAATGACCACATTCGACTTGCACTTAGTTATTTTATCAGCTTCATTGTTTATTGATTTTTATGACCTTACGAACTGTTATGTGTATTGCAATATGGGAGATTTTGAAAAGAGCACATGATTTACTATCGAGAGTCATCAAACATTGACCTCAAAGGGCAGAGATTTCTAAATCATATCTATTTTTCTTCCACCTTTCTCTCCCACTTCCTTTAACTGCTCATTTTTATAGTGTTATTATTATTTCAGCATTTACTATTTACATTTACACATTTGCCAGACACTTTTATCCAAAGCTAACCGTTTTGCCAGCATGTATTTTCCCTGGGAATCGAACCCATGACCTTGGTGTTGCTAGCGCCAACAGTTCAACATCAATACTACACATAT
>NW_015742839.1:0-405 GCF_001515625.1 Sinocyclocheilus rhinocerous
CTAATCTTGGATGGCCTAATGGCAGCTCACTAGAACCAGACCACTGTATACGGTCACAGTTAACTTAATAAAGGCCATTAAACCTGTTCAGGTGCTTCAGCTGCATGTGAAAATCACAATCGGTCGCTCAGGTCACGTTTAGCACCTCTCTTCAATCACACCGGCTGTTGGATTTAATAAATTATTTCCCAATGATATTTATTGATCGTCTTCGTCCTCCTGTCAGCCTGGGCGCTAAACGATTTCAGGTAACTCGCCAGTCTGAATGTGTCTGGAGGTTCAGCCAGATAATTGTCTCGTGAAGTCTTCAGGAGCCAGAGAGAGATTAAAGTCAGACTCACGCCGCTGCACATCAGTGACTTCAGCCATCTCACTCTGAGAAACACACACACACACACACTCACT
>NW_015742840.1:0-404 GCF_001515625.1 Sinocyclocheilus rhinocerous
TTAAATATTAACATTGTTGTTGTTTTTTATTCCTAGATGATGACTACTTACAGAATGCATCTTCCATACTAGACAAGTTGAAAACCCATTATAGACATGGAGGAGAGAGCAGCAGCCTCCCTAAACTGCTGCAGGATTATACACAGGTACTTCACATAACACGGGTCTCACCCTGCAACATTCCCTTAAGCATAGCATAACTATATATTAACATGTTGAATGTGTGAATAATACAAAATTTAACAGGGTCCCATACATCCTTAAGTGTCTTGAATTCAGTTTCATCAAAAGTCAGAAGTCTTAAATATAATTTTAGGATGTCTTAAATTTGAGGCAATAAAGCAATAAGGCCTAATGCAATTGTCTTAAAGGGGTCATATGATGCTGCTAAAAAGAACAGTATT
>NW_015742841.1:0-405 GCF_001515625.1 Sinocyclocheilus rhinocerous
AAAAAAAAAAAAATCGTGAGTCGAATCGAATCGTGAAATCAAAATCGTGAATAGAATCGAATCATGAGTTGAGTGAATCGTTACATCCCTAGCGATAAGTCATGGCAACGGATGTTGGTAGGTTTATGTATATAGCAGCCACCGCACTGCCGCGTAAAATATTCCTTTTTCGAATTGCCTGAAAAACCACCTCATGTGAGAGTAAGAACGTTTTTGCGATATATGGGAGTTTCTGCAAAATTGACGTGTTTGCATTGGGCGTATTTTCATTTCACAATTTAAATTTGCGCAATTCGAAGGGTAATGGAAACGCAGCTAGTGTTGCATCCCACAAGCATTTTGTCACAGTCTTTGCAGTATGCAAGGTTTCAAGAAGCATTACGGCCCAGGTATGACCTCTTTGGT
>NW_015742842.1:0-405 GCF_001515625.1 Sinocyclocheilus rhinocerous
AAATCGTTCCCACATCCTTTTCAAAGGCCCGTGAGTTCCGTTGGAGTTTGAAATTTTGTTTGGCGCTGTTTGTTTCGCTGGCGATTCCTGATCTGAGATTGAACGGGAATATGCCGAGGCTTGTCCGCTTCTCTGTCATGGGATACCAGCGGTGTTTTGTGTGTGGATGTGGTTTATGAACTGCTTAATGTAGGCTGGAAACTCTTTGACATATGTAGTTGGATTATTGGTGTGTCCTGCTGGGATCATCTCCTCTTGAAGTGGGAATTCTGGCCGTTGTAATATGAATCTGTGGGATAAATGGATTGTAATGGGAAGCATCAGCTCATTTATTATGTTGAATCTCTCAGTGGGTTCATAATGTGCTTTTCCCACATAGTTTATGTGAGTTTTGTTTATATAAAC
>NW_015742843.1:0-405 GCF_001515625.1 Sinocyclocheilus rhinocerous
CTGATTATATTACCTAAAATGTGTAATGTAATGGATTACATTACTTTTTGCCATGTAATTTGCAATCAGTAACAGACTACAATTTGTAAGTAATCTACCCAGCAGTGCCGTTTGGAAATGTGGCGAAAATTCTACAGTAATTTAGAAAAAGTAAATAAATTTGTAATTTCTTAAATTAAGATGATTGACTTAAAGGTGTTATATCTGCAGTATGATGACATACTGTTGAATAATTTATTGTTCAGTTTACAAAAGTAAGTCACAGTGAGTCAATATTCAGCATAAGCTGTTTCACTATTGTGATCATCATTATAAGAGCACAGTGTTGGGTGTTTTCAGCAAGGAAAGTTTATCTGTTACTTTATCTGGAGTAAGCTAGCATCAGTAAGGTCAGGGAATTAATGT
>NW_015742844.1:0-405 GCF_001515625.1 Sinocyclocheilus rhinocerous
ACAGTTGTGCTGCTTCATATTTTTGTGAAAACCATGATGCATTTTTATTTTCAGGATTCTTTGATGAATAGAAATAATCTTTGAAATAGAAATCATTTGTAACATTATAAATCTCTTTACTGTCATTTTATTCATTTTAATGCATCCTTAATAAATAAAAATATAAATTTCTTTAAAGAAAAATGGTAGTGCATATAAAAGTTTTCTTTAAAATTAGTTAAGTTATAGAAAAAAAATCACTTAAACTGTTATACCATTGCTATACCATGGTATTTAAAATTGACTTCAAATGAGCTGAGCGAAGGGCAAAGGCCAAATCTTGGGTGTCTGCCAGCAAGGTTCAAAGGGAACATTTGTATGTAAAAATTGAGCACCTTTAAAAACAGACCACATGCATATGCATGA
>NW_015742845.1:0-405 GCF_001515625.1 Sinocyclocheilus rhinocerous
TGTTTTTGTAACAGGTGTTTTTTCCATTCAAGGCAGTTCTGAAAACATGGAAGGTAAAAAGTTATGGTAACTAAGGTACCATTAGTTAACATTAGTTAATGCATTAACTAAAATTAACCAATGCACAGCATACAGTATTTATTAATATTTGTTATTGCTGGTTAATAAAATACAACTGTACGCCATCTACGGCATCAGATACAACTGTTCGTTGTTAGTTCATGTCAGCGCATATCCAATAAATAATACATACAACTTTGGATTTTAATGTGTCGTATCAAATGGAGATGAGTGTTTTGGATTGGAATATATTTCAACCCAAGTAAAATGTATTGAAATGTCACACATTGAGTCTTGACCCCGCTGTCTCTTCAAATGTTTTAGAGAATTTGGCATTAAAAGGAA
>NW_015742846.1:0-404 GCF_001515625.1 Sinocyclocheilus rhinocerous
AGAAAGTTCAAAAGAACAGCATTTATTTGAAATATAATTTTTTTTAGATGTCATTTTTGATCCGTTTAATGCACACTTGTTCCATAAAACCATACAAACATATGAACGGTACTGTAAATACATTAAATGTTATATTTTTATTTAAATATAATTGTTTAAAGATTTATAATATTTCGCATTAAACCCATGCAGCTAAGTACATGTGGTAACGGTTTAGATTAGGGAACACATATTCACTGTTAAATATTCCCTTATTATTAAACTCCTAATTTGCTGCTTATTAAGAGTGTGTAAGGTAGAAGTTATGTTTAGGTATTGGGTCGGGTTAAGGGATCTAGAATATGGTCATGCAGAGTAAAGCATTACTATGTGCTTTATAAGTACTAATAAACAGCCAATATGCT
>NW_015742847.1:0-405 GCF_001515625.1 Sinocyclocheilus rhinocerous
ATTTTCAGCTATTCAACTATTCCTTTAACTAATTGGACCTAATTTGAAAGTGTTTCTGTAGTCTCTATATGATGATTTAGAAAAAAAAAACATCTAGTCATTATAAACAACTGGTAGTCATAGGACAAAAAATCTTTCTAAATTATTATTCACAAAGTATGAGAATACTATCACATCTGATACTGAAAATATAAGTGTTACTTCAGTGGTGGAAATAGACAAAGGGAATATAAAAGTATTCACAATGAAAATATAACAACCAGTGACTGACTCCCAACCCTGTATGGCACATTCTGGATGGTTCCCTGAATTAAAACATACGATCCATATGATCAGCTTCACAGTAACTCTAGACAGGGATGTCAAACCTTCAGCTGGAGGGCCACATTTCTGCAGACTTGAGCT
>NW_015742848.1:0-405 GCF_001515625.1 Sinocyclocheilus rhinocerous
GTACCGGGTAGGTGAAGAGGTCGACAGGCTGGCGAAAAGGCTCTGAATCTGAGCTTGCCATCATTCTCCTCAGAAGCTCTTTGCACTGTCTGTGCCATGCGTTGATATCCATGACCACTCCACGCTTCTGAGGCACGTTATTGGACCTCTGAAAATGGTGGAAGAGGTTAGAGAAAACATACCAGTACTGTAACACTTCATGGTAAATAAATTATAAGCTGAATTGTCTCACCCTCTGACCAGTGGAGGTGCCAGGAGTGTCCGAGTCCACATTCACAGTCTCCTACAGAGCAAACAGAGACAATGAATAGTTCCTCTGCTTAATATAGGGGTGTCCAATCCTGGAGGGCCAACGTCCTGCAGAGTTTAGCTCCAACACAGTTGCCTGGAAGTTTCTAGTGAGCC
>NW_015742849.1:0-404 GCF_001515625.1 Sinocyclocheilus rhinocerous
CGAGTCCGACTCTCTAACCATTAGGCCACGACTTCCCCATAGATGTATGTAGATGTATGTAGATGTATATTGAATATATTGGTCTGTATCTTGTCATTTTCCTCCATGGTGTTGTAATTAACATATTTCACAGATATATTTTGTTTTCTGTTTCACAAAAACAGTTGGCAGTATACAGTATATACTGGACAATATTCATTAAGGAGTTCCCTAGTATTCCACTCCAAACGCAGCCAGTGACCCCAGAAAACACTCGACACAATCAGAGGTGAAAATACTCTGAGCACTTTCTTGCTCACTGTTTTCAAACAGGCCGTAGGAAGATAAAGTATATATAAGATAAAGTAAGATAAAGATATACTATCCCTTTAGTATATAAATCACATACACACACAGACCAAAGA
>NW_015742850.1:0-405 GCF_001515625.1 Sinocyclocheilus rhinocerous
CTGCAGGTACTGTTGAGAAGTCTCTATTAGCTTTAGAGCTGATCTGCTCCAAGGTTATGATCCTGTTTACCTCTTGTGGTGTGGCACCGTGTAATGTTAGACATTACTGCTACTCTGCAACATTAGACAAGCCAAACAGGTATAAGTGGTGTGTATTTACCTTCCTGTAAACAGATTTCGAAGGTAAATGCTTGGGCACTCACAAACAAAAACCGTTACTCTCCTATATGGGCAAAAGGCAGCAAAGATGGTAACACTGCAACTGAGAAAAAAGTATTTTGAATGAATTTGGATTTAGTTGATATAAATTTTTACTCTCTGTTTTCTTTGAATTTGAGCATAGTTGAGACAAAGCAACACCATTTCATGGCAGTGCATAAGTATTTTATGTTTTGGGGAATTAGT
>NW_015742851.1:0-405 GCF_001515625.1 Sinocyclocheilus rhinocerous
TCACATGGTATAAGTATGCTGAATGACTTGAGTCATTACTGTTATAAGTGAATCATTTCCAACGGAGTCATTAGCAATATAAGTGAACAGATCTATTAATGTTAGAGGAAATTCAGTATTGTGAGGCAAGGTCAGGAAAAATGGGGGCAGCTGAAACTTTTGTTCTTGAGGGAGACCTTGTTGTGAAGTAAGAAAAAAACAAACCCTGCATCTTCCTGCCAAGCAGAAGTTTTTGCAAGCATCTTGCGTACATGGAAAAGATTGAGGAGAATCTTCTTTAACTCCTCTGATATTACAGTTGCAGCGTTCAGCTGAGACATCCTGCTGATAAAACGAGAAGAATCTTTCACTCTCTTTGCATTCAGCAATCTGTCACCTAAAAGATGTGTGTGTGTGTGTGTGTGT
>NW_015742852.1:0-404 GCF_001515625.1 Sinocyclocheilus rhinocerous
CAGTCTTCAGTGTCACATGATCCTTCAGAAATCAGTCTGATATGCCGATTTGCTGCTCAAGAAACATTTCTTATGATTATCAATGTTGTGATCAACTGTGCTGCTTAATATTTTTTGAGGAAACCATTATACATTTTTTTTTTTTTTAGGATTCTCTGATAATTAGAAAATTAAAAAGAACAGCATTTATTTGAAACAGAAATATTTTGTAGCATTATAAATGTCTTTAATTACACTTTTGATCAATTTAATGGACCCTTGCTGAATGAAAATATTAATTTCTTTAAAAAAAAATCTTACTGACCCCAAACCCAAACATTAAAACACGAGTGTATATATGAAAATTCTAAAAATGCTACCAGTTAACTGGCTGTGACTTTGTTAAAAAAAAAAGTGAAATCATA
>NW_015742853.1:0-405 GCF_001515625.1 Sinocyclocheilus rhinocerous
TATGCATGTATTATTATATACATATTTTTGTGCATTGTATTGTGGTGGGTTGAGCGAGGACAGACACAATGGATTTGGCATCAGGCCTTTTGTTTTAAACTAGTGGTTTCTATTGCCAAAGACAGTGTTAAAAAAAAAAAAAACACGTAAAAAACATTTCTTGACAATTTTTTTGTCATGCTGTAATTTATAATATAATATAATATAATATAACATAATATAAAGTGTAAGTGTTTTCTCTAGTGGTCTCAGACTTTTGGATCCGTGTGTGTGTGTTATAGTGGGGCAGCTGTCGGTCACTGGATTATTAATCATGGAGAAAAACTCTGAATAATACACTACAGGGCCAAGTGCTTTTTACAGGTAACACATCATTCTATTCTGCATTTGCTATTACTTATGAAA
>NW_015742854.1:0-405 GCF_001515625.1 Sinocyclocheilus rhinocerous
ACATGTTTATTAATAATTATAATTTAAACATACAAAATGTTTAATAATTATACAAAAACCATTCAAGCCGACAGTCCTCCATTCACAAGCACATCATCATGTACCATCATTTCAAAATAACTGAATGAAGCACCAGAGCTCGTTTGACTGACAAACATTACACAAATTACTCATGAGGGGAACAACAGCCGCTTTTCGAGCTCGTTGTGAATCTTTGATGTAAACTTCACACTTGCTGAGGCACGCTAGAAGAAAAGCACACAGAACCGAGTGAGTCATTAAATTATTTTATATATATTTTTATGTTTTTATATATATTTTTATATATTATTTATATGTGCGCTTGCGCGTGCCTCAAAAGGGGCTTACAATGACTTACACTTGTAATTTAGCTGTTATGTATCT
>NW_015742855.1:0-405 GCF_001515625.1 Sinocyclocheilus rhinocerous
AAACGACTCCCATTTCACATCCTTTCAGTTCAGCCTTCATGTCAGCTTTTATGCACATTTATGCATCTATAAATACTATTTATGTATATACGTGTGTATAGATAGATTTTTGTTTTAAGTCTCACCAGGGCTTTGATCAAAAATACAGTAATATTATGAATTATCATTACAGTGTAAAATAGGCCTAACTGTTTTGTATTTTATTATATTTTGTACCTTTTATTCCTTTAATGGCAAAGTTGACTTTTCAGCATCTGTGTGCTGCTTAATATTTTTACGGAAACCGAATACGGTGATACTTTTTCAGAATTCTTTGATGCATAGAAGGTTCTAAAGAACAGCATTTATTTGAAATATAATTTTTATAACATCATAAATGTCTTTACTGTCACTTTTGATCAATTT
>NW_015742856.1:0-405 GCF_001515625.1 Sinocyclocheilus rhinocerous
GACCTCTGGTGGCAATTGGACGGAAGTCCATGAACCGGATTCGTATAAGTGGCCTCTTTGAGCAGGATAATGCACCAACCAGTCTTGATCACTTGAGAGCATATTTACTTAACTTAACAACTACCTTACTAACTATTGATAGGCAGCAAATTAGGTGTTTATTGAGGCAAAATTCATAGTTAATAGTTAGTAAATGGCGAGAATCAGACCTTAAAATAAAGTGTGACCTTAATTACTAGTTTCTCGCTAGAAATGACATATAAAGTAAAGGTGGAAAAAGTTGGGCAAAACCTACATTTACAAATAAAATGATCACCAACCGCAACTTTCAGGTGGCATTTTTATTTTTTATAACTGAAAGTAGAACATGCAGGATTGTGGTATATCATAGGCAGCAAAGCATAC
>NW_015742857.1:0-405 GCF_001515625.1 Sinocyclocheilus rhinocerous
TTGTTTATAAATGTAGAATTGTGTATTTAATATTTTCTTTTTTTTTTAATATACTTATGTATTATTCAACATGTAAAATTATAAATTTTTCATAATTATATAGAATTATACGTAAATTATACATATAAAATATAAATGTAATTTATGTTTAAAATAAAAAAAACAAGTATTTAATATTTTATTTAAAAAATGTTACGCATTTAAGAAATTACATTTATATTTTATTTATATATATTTTTCCTTTTTTTTAATTCAATTTTTATTTTATTTTATTATTTTATTTCAGAAACTCCATAAATTCATTACACGTCTGCTGGATCATGATGGCATATGGTATTTCTGGAAATTGTTGAGAGAACGAAAAAAATAAAATTTGCATTGGTGTATAAGTCATGTTTTATTATT
>NW_015742858.1:0-405 GCF_001515625.1 Sinocyclocheilus rhinocerous
TATTTGTTTTTTTTTTGTACTATTTTTGTATTTATTAATATTTTGAATTGGCTTTTATTTTTTATCTTTAGTTTGTCATTGGCATGCATTTCATGAATTCATTTTTCTTGATATTCTTCTATTTTGTTTTATTGTTTTTTTAGTTTTAGTAACTTCAGTGCTTCAACTTACTCTTATTTATTTCAGTTAGATTACACAAGGAATCTTTTTAACATTTCATTTAGGTTTTTAGGTTTTTGTTTTTCATCCAATATTTTATTTTATTTTTAGAATTCCCTGATTTTTAATAGTTTTAGTTCAAAATTACAACACTGTAGGTTGCTGAATTTACAATGTTAGATGACAGCAAAGGTAGTCTAAATGTAAAATTAAAGCAAATCAACATGAACAATTAAATATCCAGTG
>NW_015742859.1:0-405 GCF_001515625.1 Sinocyclocheilus rhinocerous
AATTACAGTTACAGTAATAATATCTATAAGTGGTTTTAATTAGATTTTAATTAATGATGCAATACAATGTAATGAACACAGAAATAAATTCAGTACAATTATTGTAATCCAATGATGTTTTTAATTGAAATAAAGTAATGAAATATGCCTTACAATTTAAACGATAAATAATCATTTCTTTATTACAGAAGGGAGAGGCAAATGTGGGGGAAGTGTAGTATAACAATGACAAAAGATAAATAGTCATAAACATAGGCTTCATTTCCTAAAGCAAAATATAACTGTTTGTTTGTTTGTTTATGCGGTGTGAGAGCTGATGTGGGATTCAGTTGTGATGGTGCAGGGTTTAGGGCACTGTAATGATCCATTGACCCTCAGGCTGATTTGGGGAAAGGTTCCCAGAGC
>NW_015742860.1:0-405 GCF_001515625.1 Sinocyclocheilus rhinocerous
AGGAGGCTACTTGTCCCAAATACAAGGTCATCTTATTCAAGTGAACCAAGATAGCCTCCTTTGATTTTCATATACTCATATTTTCATATATATCATGATTTTTTGATTTTGTGCTTTAGACAGTTTTAGACAATGTTTCCATTCCTTGAAGATGCATCCTTGTCCTTTATGCTAAAACAGTTTTTGCGCGAAGAATTAACAGAGACCAAAGAGCTAGAATTTATGGAAGACAAAAACTTTTATTTGATAACACAGTGGACACAGATGGACAATGAAATAATAAACATCATAAGTGGACTGTATAACAGCAATAACAGTGTTTATTTGTTTTATGAACATAAAACAAAAATTATACACAAAATGATATATACAGTAGTCAACATTTGAAGTGGATCAAAAAAGTTA
>NW_015742861.1:0-405 GCF_001515625.1 Sinocyclocheilus rhinocerous
AGAGATTCACATAGAAAACAGTTATTTTAAATTATAATAATATTTGACTATTTTTTTTACTGTATTTTCGTTCAAATAAATGCAGACTTGGTGAACAGAAGACACTTCTTTTCCCAAAACATTAAAGGCATCGTACCGACCTCAAACTCTTGAACGGTGGTGTATACATATAAATATACAGTTAGTGTGAAATTAAATGACTCATATTGTATTGTGATAATTTTAGTAATAGCCCTAGAAGTGCTCATTGTATTAAGTATGAACATCAATGAAATAAACCAGCGCACACTGATTCTAGGAAACTGTGTAGAAGCCGGTCAATGAACTGTTTGGTCTGTGTGCAACACGATCCATTACAGTGTCGCCTGAAGCTAAAATGAGCCAATTAGTGTTCAGCAGGTTCTT
>NW_015742862.1:0-405 GCF_001515625.1 Sinocyclocheilus rhinocerous
CAGATCTAAATTGATTAAAAAAAAAAACTCCTTACATCCTTAAAGGTTTGACATCTCAGCTGGTTCGGTTTGAATCCAGAACTTATCTTATACTTGAAAGAACCAATCTTGTCTGTCTGAGACAGCAACTTTGAAGTTCTTAATACCTAAATCCTCACACTCTGGGATACATTCAGGCATTTTAAGGCTTGCTACTATTCACATGAGGGACACAAATACTGCCTCCACAAGCACTGAACTGTCCAGGATTACACACAACACATGGACGTTATTTAAACTGCATGCAGGAGGTAACAAAACTAAATAAACCAAGTCACAAAAGCAATATCTGGATGGAAAACACGTCATCTCTTGTGTATGTGTTAAAACTAGTCTGTATGAGGGGTGCTAGAAAAACAGATTGCT
>NW_015742863.1:0-404 GCF_001515625.1 Sinocyclocheilus rhinocerous
AAAAAAAAAAAAAAAAGGTCCTGCTTGTATGTAAGACTGCTCAGTTTGGCCAGGAATAAAGTAGATAGATAGATAGATAGAATTATTATTATTATTAAATGTAACTAAATTTAGGTTCTAAAAATATGTAATTTTTAATAATAATAATTATTGTTATTATTATTACAGATTTTTTATTTTTTACTATTATAGGTCCTGCTTGTTTGTAAGACTGCAAAATTTAATTAAATTGTTGTTATTATTATTATTATTATTATTATTATTACTACAGATTTTTATTTCAGTATTATTATTGTTATTTTTGTTATTATTATACTGTAGGTCCTGCTTGTTTGTAAGACTGCAAAATTTGACCATAAATGTAGTGATTATTTGTATATGACTAAAAATTAATAATAATAGTA
>NW_015742864.1:0-405 GCF_001515625.1 Sinocyclocheilus rhinocerous
AAATCAGGAAGGGGGCCAACACTTTTTCACACCACTGTAGGTGTGATAAATAAAGAAGATAATCAGGAAGTGTAATGTTATAAATATTCAGTGGCTGTTAAAAGAAACATTTCCTGCCTTTGGTGCCATTCATAATTAATTGCAATTATTACTAGCTAGCATCATGGTATACAGTACACCAAAGTGCAGAAAAAGAAAGACGGAAAGCTTTCATTCTGCTGACCTGCAGAGATCAGTATTCTAATGCTTCTACATTATAGTATGAGTTATTATACGTAGATGTAAATAAGACAGAAACTGTGTGCTGTCTACTAGCCGACCAGGGATTTTCAAACTGGGATCCGGGGACCTCCAGGGGGCTGCAAGGGAGTGCTAGAGGATCTGTGGAAAAGTTTAGAGAAAAAA
>NW_015742865.1:0-405 GCF_001515625.1 Sinocyclocheilus rhinocerous
ACACCAGGCATTTGGGCAATGCGAGTATTTTATTACATCAGTCACCAATAAAATGTAAACACATTGATGTATCCTTCACTTCACTTAAAAATTTCACCTTAAAATAAAATTATATTTAAAAAAAATATGTTTTGAAAAACATAAATCTGTCATTTTGGATTAACATTGGAGTACAGTAAGAATGACTGTAACAAATAAATCTCTTTAGGTACACCAGACATTTGGGCAATGCGCGTATTTTATTACATCAGTCACCAATAAAATGTAAACACACTGATGTATCCTTCACTTCACTTAAAAATGTAAATACTGTATATCTTATAAATCCATCTGAATTCAATTCCAACCCGGGGCAGGCTTTACTCCTAAAGTGTAACACAATCCCTCCAAACAAGCAAGCAGCAG
>NW_015742866.1:0-405 GCF_001515625.1 Sinocyclocheilus rhinocerous
TTTATTTAGTTGATCATACTGTACATTTACAGTAAACATAAGAAGCTTATCAACACGCTTCCTATATGCATAACTTCAAAGACTGCACTCTATATGGTAATGTCATGCGATGGCGACGTGTAGCATTTATTTCCTCTAAACTTCTTCAAACGTGCCAGTCAAGAGAGTTAGTTTCATGTTTACTTTGGTTATTCGAAATCATTAAATCTATAATTCTTCCTGCTGGGTTTTCAATCAGGTCTTTCTTATTGCGTAGCTTTTGCATTATAAATAATAAATGTCAGAGCAGACCTTGCTTCTTCGTAATGATTGTGACATTTCAAAATCAAAACGAGTGCACTCCACTTGCTGAAGAGTCACATTTTCCCTCAACAAAAGACTTGACTCGAAGCCAACAAAATGACT
>NW_015742867.1:0-403 GCF_001515625.1 Sinocyclocheilus rhinocerous
CCCACACACACGTTCTCTGCAGAGCTGTTGTAGGCAGACTGAGTAAACTGACAGTCAATAAAGCTTGTCCTAGATATCATATAATTGTCTCTGCTCTGCAATCAGAGCTCATTTTCATCAAGTGCCCCTCACTAGAGTGTTCATCACCTAGTGGTTTACGATTGGAGCCTTTAGCTAAAAGGTTAGAGTTTTGATCATGAGGCTGATGAGAAATGGGAATTAACCAGCGACTAAACTAATCTAAGATCTGTGTTTCCTGTATTAGCAGTCAGAGGCTGTGTGCGCGGAGAGACCCATGGCTCTAACATTAGTTTAAATTTCTCTCAAATGAATCATCCGACCCCTTACGTGCTGCATCTTTCACACACACACACACACACACACACACAGGTTTGTTTTTGTG
>NW_015742868.1:0-405 GCF_001515625.1 Sinocyclocheilus rhinocerous
ACAGCATCTTTTCCTATCCTTCTTAATTGAGAAAAATAAAGTCAGGATTGTGCGTTATAAATTTGCAATGCTGAAAAAGAAGTCAAAATTCAGAGATGTTAACTCATAATTATAACCCGAAAATGCAAGAAATAAAGTCAGAATTGTCAGATTAAAAACTAAAAGCATATTTTTTTTACCTTTTTTATTTATACTTGTTTAAAATATCACAGAAATGATATGCACAGCATACTTTCACATCAACATTTGTTTTGACTTGCACAAATGCAATTCTGCACTGAAAAGAAGATAATTATTTAGAGAAACGACAGGTTGTCAACTGCAGATCTCTTTAATTTTAATCATCTGATGCTCATTCAAGTGCAGAATTACAGAATATGTGTGACCCTGCAGCACAAAAGCAGT
>NW_015742869.1:0-405 GCF_001515625.1 Sinocyclocheilus rhinocerous
ACAGCTCGAGCTCGGCCTGAGAACTCAAAAAACCTCCAGCAAACAACGTGAGTGAGACAACACAACAAATATAACATCTATATATATTACACAAACTCAGGTCAGAAGAAAGTTGTTTTGTTGTTTTTATTGTTGTTATTGTGTTATGTTTGCTAATTTTTGTGTAATAGGAGTGTAATTTGTGCTGCATCTCAAGGGGTTTATCCCAAATAATACATATAAGTAAGTTGAAAAGAAACCCTCACCTTCTGTTTTGTTTACACACATGTCTCCATTTAGGGGAAGAAGCGAGCCGCGCTCTGAAGACGTTACACAGCTCCAAAGCTCCCTTGGTGAAGAAGAGGCAGGTAATGCGAGCGGTCTCTGGAGACTACAGGAAGAAGATAGAAGAGGAAAGAGCCAGAC
>NW_015742870.1:0-405 GCF_001515625.1 Sinocyclocheilus rhinocerous
ACATTGAATCTATTTGACTCTTGACTCTTGATATTGTTGCATCTGAGGTTTAATTAATCAGCATTTTCCAAGGGGAAAATTTAACTATTTCATTTAGTTTTATTTACTTCAAAAAATGCACTTAAATAATAATGTGCAACATCTAAATGAACAGCTTTTGTTCAAGCCAAAAAATATTATTTAACATGACTGAATCAACATGCAAGTTACAGTACACTAGGTTACAACAAAAACTCATTTTTAAGGGTCAGATGAGGTAGAAATAAATCGAGCTGAAAGGTTCTGCACATTGTGATGTTTTGACAGTGACAGTAAAGCCTCTCTCTGACATCAACATTCATCACACACGTCTACAAACACATCTGTTCCTGACATCCACTCCTGACCGCAGACCAGACAACAAAG
>NW_015742871.1:0-405 GCF_001515625.1 Sinocyclocheilus rhinocerous
ACCAAGGACTTCTAGAGCAGCCCCCAAACTGACTGTCATGTCTCCTAACCGACCACCTTCATCAGACACAGTATCATCTGAAGAGACTGATTTACAGCCCTTCTGTGAGGCCATAGCACTGCATGGTAAATATTACTGCCCGCTCATAGTTAAGATACAGTTGACTGAACGTGATTGTGTATATCAGTGCACATATTTGTCTTAACATTTAGCAACTGCACTTTGTAGTTTATATATGGTGGTTATTTTAAATGCAATAGTATAGCATTAGCTTGATATACAATGATTTTTTCCTCCTCTATAAATTCGTTGTATAGAGCTAATATTATTGGATGCTATATAATGGTAAATATTTTACGTTATATATATATATATATTAGTGTTGTCACGGTACCAAAATTTCAG
>NW_015742872.1:0-405 GCF_001515625.1 Sinocyclocheilus rhinocerous
AACCTGGAAAAGTCAGATTTTCATGATATGTCACCTTTAAAGGTTTTAATGTGTCTTGGCTGTATAATTGTTTGCAGGGAGGCGTACCCTAGCTGTCAAGTGACTGATGTTAACTTGTGTTATGATGTTGCCAAACTGATTGACCTAAACAGAAACAGGTAAGAAAGCCAATTTGACCCGATATTATTTGAAGTTGTCCATAGATCTTATAGACATACTCTCACAGACCTATATGATCCAGTATTATTGAAATACTATTACAGTCTTTATTAAGAATTTTTTTTATTTGTATGTTTTCCATTAAATTTTTTTTTTTTTAGTTTTAATAATTCTGTTATGTGTTTTTGTCATTTTTATTGTTATTATTATTATTATTATTTTTTTTTTATATGTTTAGTATTTATT
>NW_015742873.1:0-404 GCF_001515625.1 Sinocyclocheilus rhinocerous
ACACAATCAAGCCTATAAAAAAAACAGTCAACCACCCCTTTAATAAGCAGCAAATTAAGAGTTTATTGAGGCAATTGTCATAGTTAATGGTTTGTTTGTAATAATGAGAATTGGACCTTAAAATAAAGTGTGACCCAAGTAACATATAGACCATTGTTCAAAAATTTTAAATTTTTATTTTTTTTTTCATAATTTTTTTAGTTTTTGAGAAGTCTCTTGTGCTCAAGAAAGTTGCATTTATTTGGTCAAAGATACAGTAGAATAGTAATATTGTGATGTATCCTTACAGTTTAAAATAACTATTGTATTTTTTTTATTTATGTATTTTAAAATGTAATGATCATATAAAATGATCATATAAAGCCATTATTCCAGTCTTCAGTGTCACATGATCCTTCAGAAAT
>NW_015742874.1:0-405 GCF_001515625.1 Sinocyclocheilus rhinocerous
ACTCTGCTCTGTCTCCACCTGCAGATCTGACAACAACAACAACTCACTGATTCACAATCAGACTAAAAAATACATAATTTAATGTTATAATAATTGAAAATTTAAGAGGATGAAACTAGTGAAGAATAATGCATTTGCTTTTATCCAAAGTGTCTAAACATTGCATCAGTGCATGTATTTCCTGGGAAATGAACCCATGACTTTGGCATTACTAGCGCTGTGCTTTACTGTTTGAGCTCCTGGAATAACAGGTGACATAATGTGTGTTTGTGTGTCTGTGGTGTATTTGTGAGAGTTCACTAGCTCTACCTGTGACGTCCAGCTGAGCTCCAGGAATCCCCGTCCATTTTCCACCCTTAGTGTTTGTAGTGAATCTGCAGTAGTAGATGTGTTTATCAGCTTCTG
>NW_015742875.1:0-405 GCF_001515625.1 Sinocyclocheilus rhinocerous
ACCATCAGAGGACTTTATCTTTATAAATGTAAACATTACATCCATAGAGAAAGTTGTTTTATTTTTTAATTATTGCAGATTGCTGAACCTAATTTTGAGGAATTTTAGGAGAAATATCTGAGACAAAATTGATACTCACATAATAGAGCAAGTTTGGAGCGATAAGGTATTCCCTTCATAGAAAATAAATGAATATATAAATAATATATTTCCAGTCATTACTCAGATGTAGCAAATACATGATTGTAATAATACAGAATATAATAATACAGAGTTTAGTTATATTCCTGGAATTATGGTTTCATTTAAGTCTTTCTGTTCCTGTTCAATCTTTCAAAAGAAATCAAAAAAAGAAAAATAAATACGGTGACCGAGAAGTGCAAAACAAATCACAATTCTGAAAAC
>NW_015742876.1:0-405 GCF_001515625.1 Sinocyclocheilus rhinocerous
TTTTTTTTTCATACTATGGAAGTCAATGGTGACCAACAACTGTTTAACTAAAACCTAAGCTATGATCTGACAAGTTCAGTGTTTTAAATGGGTTCCAGATTGAAATCACAGTGGTTACTAAAGAGACAAGATATTACTCTGACTTAAGTTGAGGAAGATGAGAAAACATGAAAAGACTTTAATGACAAACTCAATGATAACAGAACTCCTTTAACGTGTAAACATAACGTGAACCAACAACCAAATTAACATAACACGGGATATATATACATAGAGTAAATGAGGCATTAAATCATGAACACCTGAAGGTGAGTAACAAATGAGTAGCCATAGAAACAAATGAGAATACAGACATGACAGAAACTGAACTAAACTGAAACATAACTGACACCATTAACAAAAAAA
>NW_015742877.1:0-404 GCF_001515625.1 Sinocyclocheilus rhinocerous
AGCCATTACTCCAGTCTTAAGTGTCACATGATCCTTCAGAAATCAGTCTAAAATGCTGATTTATTATTAGAATTATCTACGTTGTCAAGTTGTGCTGCTTAATATTTTTTTTGGAACCTGTGATTCGTTTTTCAGGATTCTTTGATGAATAAAATGTTAAAAAGAACCACATTTATTCAAAATATAAATCTTTTCTAACAATACAAGTCCTTGCTACCACTTAAAAAAAAAAAAAAAAATTTAACACATCCTTGCTGAATAGAAGTATTAATTTCTTTCAAAACAAAAAGAAAGAATAAAAATGTACTGACCCCCAAATGTTTGAACGGTAGTGTATATTGTTAGAAAATATTTCTATATTAAATAAATGCTGTTCTTTTTAACTTTTTATTCATCAAAGAATC
>NW_015742878.1:0-405 GCF_001515625.1 Sinocyclocheilus rhinocerous
GTGGGTGCTAATCAGCAAGGGGAGCAGTTGGTGTGGAAACAAGGGGAGGAAGACTGGCATTATATTTAATGCTTTTGGCCAGAGACAGGAAAAAAAAAAAAACACAAATACAGTAAAAAACATCACCATGGCAACCTCTAGCTACTTGCTGCCCTTGTAGTTAAGTCCTGGGACAAAGTGAAAAGAGGAATATCAGAGACTATTTTAATGAAGCTGCAAGTGACTACATGGCTGGAATTACCCTGACTAAATCCCATGATCTTCGTGAACTACGAGAAACTCGTTCTATCTGACAGGGAAAAGCATAGAGATTAGTGACGGGTGGTGTAAGATAAATCCTATATCATAGTAGCAACAGAATTGCACACACTACAATATAGGTATTTTGGATATATGCATTTCTGC
>NW_015742879.1:0-405 GCF_001515625.1 Sinocyclocheilus rhinocerous
ACTGTCTTTGAACTGCTTTATCTACAACACTTCTTGATTGAGTGAAAGTTGTAGCCCTTGGTATGGACCACAGGATTCACAGAGGAGGCAAAAATAATGGTAGTTAAACAAACATCAACCCTGAAAAGATACATATTTATACAGTTTACAGTATTGCTTATGAACTGCACTGAGCTTGCAACACTGTAAAGCAAATATTATAACAAAAGCTCTAGAACAGAGATTTAAAATTCAACAAATACATTTTGTCATTCAAAAACATTGACAGTATCATAATACACACATTATTTGAACATTATTTAAAAACGTTCCTTTTTAAATAATCATCATATGTCATTGTATAAAATCTAAAAAAGAATGTCTGTCATCAAGTTGCTTTTCAAAAAAAAAAAAAAAAAAGCCATG
>NW_015742880.1:0-405 GCF_001515625.1 Sinocyclocheilus rhinocerous
ACGAACAGAGATCAGTGAGAGGGTTAGCAGTCAGAGACCAGAGGAATGGCGTGATGACATGAGAGACAGCAAAAGCAGACAACAGGAAATAAAACCACCGATGGAGAACAAGGTGCCTGGAGAAT
Organism: Sinocyclocheilus rhinocerous; assembly: GCF_001515625.1. Taxonomy (NCBI): domain Eukaryota; kingdom Metazoa; phylum Chordata; class Actinopteri; order Cypriniformes; family Cyprinidae; genus Sinocyclocheilus; species Sinocyclocheilus rhinocerous. The sequence goes on from NW_015742880.1 coordinate 126, forward strand.
TGTTACAATATTAGAATCACAGCACATCATATCATGTATGTTACTGTGTCTAAATCAATGCCATCACTCACAGATAAAAGAGGAGAAGGAGGTGAAGGTGTCATACACATCTAAAGTCTTCCTACAGCAAGACAGAACACCTAATGGCAATGGAGAAGCTGCTGCAGAGGAAATGACATCACATCTGGTCAAAACCAAAAGATCACCCAGGTAACTTGTTTCCATGCACATTCACACACCTAGGTTTTTGGGTGAATCTTACATACTTACATACATACAT
>NW_015742881.1:0-405 GCF_001515625.1 Sinocyclocheilus rhinocerous
AACAACATCAGCTGTAAGCTTGAGGCAAAGACCGTAAAATCAATGCAGTTTTCAAAAGCCTTTTTGCTGTTCAACAGAAAATCAATTGGCATTATATTTGATTTTGCATGAGATATTTTATAATAGTGAAATCATTTTTGATAAAATGGTTATTGCTAAAGTTTTATTTATAAATACTATATATAATAAATAAATATAATTTGTTTAAGTTTCTGTAGGTAAAATAATACTACCAATAATATCTCTATAAATCTCTATAAACTTAATAATAAAATTTTCTCTCTATTTTACGCATGTCTGAATACATACATTTTGATTTTATTTGTATTCATTTATATTAGACATTTATAAATATAAAAAAATGCTATTTCTGAAGGCCTAAAGTATTTATACAGCATTAATAAT
>NW_015742882.1:0-405 GCF_001515625.1 Sinocyclocheilus rhinocerous
ACCTCTGACTGTAGCAAGAACAGAGTCAAACAAAATTAAACTACACTATTAATTCACCGTTTAATTCATCTAATGTTTTGTGTCCACAGGCTTTCACATTGGCATGTCCTCTTCACCAATGTCTTCCCAATGCATCAGGTTTTTTAACCCCAGACTGATCCATGAGACAGCATTATCATGAGCTCCAGAGACAGGTAGAGCTCAAACCAACTTCACACAACAATACACACACACTATTGCTCAAAAGATCAGGTTCAGCGAGATTTTTTTAATGTTTTGTTTTGTAAAAAGACTCAAAACGTTCTTAGCAATGCTGATTTTGTGATTTAAAGTACAGTAAAAACAGTAATATTATTGCATTTTAAAATAACTGTTTTCTATTGTAATATATTTTAAAATGTAATT
>NW_015742883.1:0-405 GCF_001515625.1 Sinocyclocheilus rhinocerous
ATACTGTTCTCCACTCATACAGAATATCCTCATCTCATCAGTCCACTGCAGGATTTTATGATTTATTACTCTCACCGCTTCCATGCTAATTTCCCTGGTGCTTGGCCACTGCAGCTATTCATTTTCTTGTTCCATACACATCCCAGCTCTGGTCCTCTGTGTTTTGTGACGATAAGCCAGACTTTGACTGCAAGGATAAAAGAGACATTTTGAATGAATCTTTTGAATTAAATACTTGATCTAAACTTTATTACATATAATTCTACAGGGTCCAAAGTCTGAGACCGAACTGAAAAATCCGGAATACAAAATCTAACTTAAAACTTGATATGAACAAAGTTGTAGGATTTTGACACATTTTAAGTGAAAAACATGATATTTAAGATTCTGCTCTATTTCTCTGTC
>NW_015742884.1:0-405 GCF_001515625.1 Sinocyclocheilus rhinocerous
ACTGTAACGAAGTATTATTACTTCGTTACATTACACCACTGGTCAAAGGTCATGGTCTAGAAGGTCAGCGAGATCCTACGAATCGTCCTCGATTGCATTTCCGGCTCTGACGGATGCCTCTGGACCTACGGGTGGAAAGACAGATTCCCCTGCAAGCCGGTTATCTCTTTATCTCACGACATGGTGGATCTGTCTGATACATCCGTTCCCGTTCATCAGCGTGTGTCTGTCAGCAAGAGAAACAACTTCTGGGACAGAGGCCCATCGCCCCGTAACAGAAGCAGAGCGCTAGCGAGAGTCCAATCAAATCAGTGTCACCTTGGATGATCACTGGATATGATCTGCCTGGATCGGGCTTCAGGGGAAACAAAAGAAGAGGGAATAAATAAGACGAAGGAAGTTAGA
>NW_015742885.1:0-405 GCF_001515625.1 Sinocyclocheilus rhinocerous
ATTTTGTGTTTTATGTATACCATTTTGGAATTTATTTATTCATTTTTTATTCATTATTCATTAGTGTATTCTACTTTTTAAATATATATTACATTTTACAAAACCATAATAATATAATGTTTGTTTTTGAACACTAGCACCATGCAGTAATTTGTCCATGAGGTACTTTGCAATATGATTTAAATAACAGAATATACGATACGTAACATCATATCAAATCTTATATAATCAAAGTGGATCATGCTGTATATCAGAGTCTTATGGTTTAGTAATGGTATCAAATGCTAATACCATCACTCAATCATGGTACCACCATAGTATTTTTAAAACACGCTAGTGTGAACAAATGTAAATGTCTGGTTGTTTGAGTTTGAGAAGTATCAGCACTGACTCACCGTTGTCACT
>NW_015742886.1:0-405 GCF_001515625.1 Sinocyclocheilus rhinocerous
AAGAGTATACTAGTCACAAGACATATAAACACACTTAGTAAATGTCAGAGAGAACTGGTGCGTTCAACTCTTCCTGGGAAGTTCATATTTACGAGTTCAGTTACAATCATCATATTTTGTAAATGCAACTTAACTAGTTTTATTGCGAAATAAAAAAAAAAACAAGTACAGACAAATTTACTGTCAACTACCATTACATCCAGCACGTCTCACAGACTCATCCCCAACTCTGAAACTCCCAAGTTTCCCCAATCATAACCACGACTTTGCAGTAGAATTCATGTGCATTCAACTTGTAAATACAAACTTTCCGACTATCTGAATTTGAATGTACCAAAAGACATGGCCGACCTGAGTGAGGTACTCCAGACCAGGTGGTACTCCAGCAGGAACTGAAACTGGTGC
>NW_015742887.1:0-405 GCF_001515625.1 Sinocyclocheilus rhinocerous
TGATCCAGAGCTCTTACTGGTCTGTAGTGTGTTAGCGAGGTCTGTTTGGTTCAACTTCCTCAGGATGTGCAGTGTGATCTTCAGAAGCCCATCTCTGACTCTGTTATGACCCTCATCATCATGATGGTCTCTTTCAGAGCATTCTGTGTAATCTGGACTCAATAGTCTCTTAAAGCTTTTTAACTCACTCTTCATCACAGAGATGAACTTCTGCTCAAGCTCCTGAAACAGTGAATATTCAAACAATGAACCTGCATTCAGTCACAGAGAAGGTGAACCAAAGGATCAATACACAAGAGCAAGACTGAATTTATTTGGAGTTTAAAAGTACAGTAAAAAAACTAACAGACATCACTACATTTTATCACACAGGGCTCCAGACTGCGGCTAAAACGGTCGCATTTG
>NW_015742888.1:0-405 GCF_001515625.1 Sinocyclocheilus rhinocerous
ATCCAGCTTCTATCAGCCTTTTGTGTGCAACATCATTATCATATAGAGGATATTGCATGTTTATCCTCAGCATTAGAACAGGTGCTTTCATGTTTAGTAAAGCAGGAATTACCACCCTGCTGGGGGGGAAAAAAAACATTTATTCTGACCTGAGGTGGTTTACTGGTCACCCAGCCTGGCCCAGCTATTTATGCTGGTCCTTTTTGATGGTTTTAGAGGGGGTTTGGGAATTTTTTTCAGCTAGCTGGCTGAATAGCAAAACCTAATACCAGCTTGAAGACCAGCTAAACTCGTTTAAACCATCTAACCACCGTAGATTGGTTGAAGTTGTTGGAATTCCCAGTTCTGATCAGATTCAGAATTTACGCATTGCTGTAAATGGAGAAACTGACAAAAATACAAAGG
>NW_015742889.1:0-405 GCF_001515625.1 Sinocyclocheilus rhinocerous
ACCATTATTTAACATTTATCATGCTATTTGCTGGTGCTTTTTGTTGTGTACTTCCATAACACTCCAATCCACCATGTTTCTGGTTATGCATGGCATCCTCACATTTACTCCATTCATCCCCCACTAACTCATACATGCTTGTTTTTTTTTCTCTCCCTATCTGTCTTTTTTTTCTTGTTTCATTGTTTCTATCATTTATATCTCCCCCTTCCCCCTCTGGATTGTTTTCTCTTCCTTTCACTTTGTTACTTTAATTTCTCCTCCATCCACTGGCATCTATGCTGGCCTTCTTTTGTGTTTCTTCTCTTTTCTGTTGACCATGTCCCCCTCCCTCTCCACCTGCCCTTCTTCTCTGGGTTGGGTTGGACGTGTTGTGTGTTTGGCTGTCAGGTTTCTATGGGCTGG
>NW_015742890.1:0-405 GCF_001515625.1 Sinocyclocheilus rhinocerous
ATTATTTTCACGTTATGCTGTTAAACCAATAAATGATAAATAAAATAAAATGTATAGTTAGTAATTTAAAAAATATAACTAAAAAAAAAAATTGTATTTAAAAAATCTTACAAATTCATACCTTTAGACATCATAACATAATGTACAGAATGAAAAATTAGATTTTCATTTTGAGATTTTCTAAAGGTATTATTTCATTAAATTATTTGTGTTTTTAAAGTATTTCAAGATTAAACTAGTGTGTTAGAATTAAATATAAATGCAAAAGTAGTAATGCACTGAAATTTTGGTAACATCATTTATTTATTTATTTTTCCCAGCTAAAACATTTACCATAATACAAGTACATAATACAAGTAAATTAAAAAATATCTCTACCGATATATGCATGCATTAATTTTACTC
>NW_015742891.1:0-405 GCF_001515625.1 Sinocyclocheilus rhinocerous
ATCTGGTCTCATCAGTGTCTCAGATAGTCTCCTCTGGTCTCATCATCATCTCAGAGCATCTCCTCTGGTCTCATCCTCGTCTCATTTATCCGGGATGAATTGAGTTCACACTTGGGCTCCGTGGAGAGTAGCTTTTGTGTGTCTGTCAGGATGGCTATTGACTTTAATAGAGTGTGTGATTGTTAACTCTTCAGTGCTTTTGTTGAGTGCTGACAGCGGTAATGAGACTGTGTGCATCTCTCCATGGGCATTATGGGACGTCTGAACACCAGGCTCTCATAAACCCAGTTAAATATCACAGCTCCGCTCGAGCTGCAGCTGCGCCATGGCAACCGCTGCGCTTCCGCGCAGTGAATGCAGGCGCCGTCTGCGATGTTTGTAGCAGGGATCGGTGATTGAAACAGC
>NW_015742892.1:0-405 GCF_001515625.1 Sinocyclocheilus rhinocerous
ATTCAAAATATTAATAAAAACTGTAATAACTATAATGGTACTAAATTTTAGTCATTTTTGTTGTGTATTTGTCATTTTTATTAATTAAAAAAATCAATATAGTTTGTATTATTTTTATTTTAGTTTTAGTTATTTTAGTTGTTTTAGTTAAACAAGTTAAACTAAATGGAAATAAGAAATATTTCTTTGCAGCTAGCTGAAATAGGAAATAGGTTTAAGGTTTTTTATATATACGTATTTTATTTATTTCTGTTAACATTTATCTTATTTGTATTTTTCATTATATATATATATATATATATTCATATATATATTAATTTTAAATAACAAAAATGGTTTTAGTTTTATGGTTTTAGTGTTAGTTAACTGTAATAACCCTGTTTCTTTGCGATATTTTCAGTATTA
>NW_015742893.1:0-405 GCF_001515625.1 Sinocyclocheilus rhinocerous
ATTATGCCATGTATTTGGCTCCAGAATGTGAAATGACAGACACAATATCTAAAGAGTAGATAAGTAGATAATAATAATACATATTATTATTATTATTATTCAGTAAATACTGCTAATACTACTACTAAATTATTATTAATAATTACTAGTAGTAGTAGTAGTGGAAGTAGTAATACAGTAGTTGGTTTTATAATATTAGTATTATAGGATTTATAGTTTTAATTAGATATTAAAATAAAAAATAATCAATAAACTAGTTATAAAAACAATAAATAATTAATAAAAGATTTAGAAGATTCTACATTAATAAAACATTTATTATTATTATTATTATTACTTTAAATACTACTGCTAATACTACTACTACTACTACTAAATTATTATTAAGAATTATTATTATTATTA
>NW_015742894.1:0-405 GCF_001515625.1 Sinocyclocheilus rhinocerous
ATTTCAAAAATAAAAATCTTACTGACCTCAAATTTTTAAATGGTAGTGAACATGTATAAAAAAGCATATGCCTAACACTCCTTTTGGATATCTACCAGGGATTAAGAGCTGCTAATATCTCCAGAACCCACTCTCATCGACCTTCACTAAATAAACTGTCACGTCCCGTCCAGCCAACAGCTGAGGCAGGCACTTCTAAGCTTCCAGCATCACAACCAGAAGAGACGTCCACTTAATGGAGGGGCATTATTAAACATGAGCAGCACTGATTGTATCGAGTTCTTTCCTCTCATCGGGCGGGCCGGCAGAGAGAAAGTGAGGTTGGCTCTGTGCCTGTGGAGCACCAGGTATTAGAGAATGCAGGATGACATCTGACATTGAAGTGTACCCGTGTTGCTACGCAAG
>NW_015742895.1:0-405 GCF_001515625.1 Sinocyclocheilus rhinocerous
ATTTCATATGACAAGCCATGAAGAATAAATTCTTAACTTACCATAACATATGAGGTATTTTATTTAATCAGGGTTAACAGGTTTAGAGCCACGAAATGGCGTCTGAATTTCTTCTTTTACTTTCGTTTTTACCTGTGTAAGGTGTTAAAGTGGGTTACTTTAACTGCACTCCTGTGAAAAACAAACTTACTCCCTCCAGTGGCGCAGAGCGGCATCATTTTCACCTGATCTGATGTTTAAGTTACTTTCACTTGCAACCTCATGAAATCAGCTTAAATCCATAATCATTCATCTGGATGTTCAATTAAGATGTTACTACATGAAGCACATTTTAGGTTACCTGACAAAATGTTTTGACAAAACCAATCCAAAACACAGGCAAAAATAAATGCAAAACAGAAACAG
>NW_015742896.1:0-405 GCF_001515625.1 Sinocyclocheilus rhinocerous
AAAATAAAATAAAATAAAATAAAATAAAATAAAATAAAAAATAATGAATGGATGGATGGATGGATGGATGAATGAATGAATATGATAGATCCATGCTGGAAATTCACTTGCTCTGTATTTGTGTGTTCAAGACACACTGTCTTTTTGCATTTTGTCATGTTTCTTTTAGGTTTTGTTTATGTCTTATATTTTGAAGTATGTCATAATCATGCTTGCTCTTTTGTCATTTTGTCACAGCTCAAACCAGTCTGCTCATTCTCCTCTGATCTCTTGCATCAACAAGGCATTTTTACCCACAGAGCTGCCGCTTACTGGACATTTTCCCTTTTTTGGACCATTCTCTGTAAACCCTAGAGATGGTCATGCATGAAAATCCCAGTAGATCAGCAGTTGCATCAGACCAGC
>NW_015742897.1:0-405 GCF_001515625.1 Sinocyclocheilus rhinocerous
AAGAGACCAGATGAGAAGACATAAGATAAGACTAGATGAAGTGATAAAGACACGTTGAAGCATAAAGAGGCAACTCAAGGTGACACAATGAGAAGATAATTGATAAGAAGAGACATGATAAAAGAGATAAGACCAGACCCCATGATATTAGACAAGGCGAGGCACAGCAAAGCAAGATGAGATGAAGGATGAGGAGAAGAGACAAAACTGAGGACAGACTAGGTGAGGTGAGAAAAAAAAAGAAAAGACAGAAAACAAAAGAAGAGATTAAGTGAACCAAGAAAAAGAGGCAAGAGATGTATATAGCACTAGCACTGCTCTTCTGCTCTCTGGATTCTCTATTGTAACTACTAACAACAGTCTTAAAGGGGTCATATGATGCGATTTCAATTTTTCCTCTCTCTT
>NW_015742898.1:0-405 GCF_001515625.1 Sinocyclocheilus rhinocerous
AGAGGAGCCCTGCGCTGCCTGTCAGCCTGACTGAATCCAGATGGATGGTGACCGCAGTAGTCTGGTTTGAGTTGGCCTGGCTCTATCGCAACCCTCAGGCCGCCCTAAGACGTAAGGCCCGAGACCGCCCGACTGCAACCCGGCCACAGACGGAAGACTTTCAACACCTTCAATGACGGTGCATTGGATTTGTCACAAGGGATTTTTAAGGAGAAGTCAAAGTGCAATTTGGAGGTGAATGAACCCGACTGGTGCTGATTTTAATGCTCAAGGCAAGATATAACATGACCCCTCAAAAAAAGCTAAATCACCTTTTTTGTAACCCTTTTGTATGGAAGCCTATTTCTGCCTTAGACTAAAAATATATAAATAAATAAAAACAATAAAAAAATTATTGCTATTGTA
>NW_015742899.1:0-405 GCF_001515625.1 Sinocyclocheilus rhinocerous
ATGTAGCTCCAGTTGTGCCCACTGTCATTTAGCAATCGAAAAAAAACTGTAAATGCACATTTCAGCACCACTCACTGGACATTTGATTTTGAAACTTTAAGTAAGTGTTGTAGAAAACCAATTATTTCCAATGAGCCTGGTTTGCTAGATCAAATATACTGTACAACAACACTTAGCAAACGAGAACAGAAGAAAGCCCAATGCTCTGTAAGTTTAACTGGTTTTGGGGAAGCCAGAGGTCGAAGTATTTCTGCTGATGAATGCAGAACTCGAGCACTTTAGCGCATGGATCATTGCCTCCACAACCAGAGCTAAACAAACACAGCCAAAGTTTACTGCCGTAATGTGCCACACTCTCACTGAGATTCCACATGGCAGCTCCGCCTGAAAGCCTACAGTCCTGTG
>NW_015742900.1:0-405 GCF_001515625.1 Sinocyclocheilus rhinocerous
AAATATTTATTTAAAATGTACTTTAAATATGTATTTTTAATAAAAAAGGATTTGACATTATTACAAAGTGCATTTTTTAAAGGTGTACTTAAGCATGTTAAACAGTCATGAAAGTGTTCTCCCTTTAAGTACATTTAAGGGGCTTTTAATTAATATGATCTGGAAGTACAGTTTTTATTAAACATTCTTTTATGGTTTGAAGTACACTACACATTCAATGCAATTAAGCACCCTTTCTTTTTCACAAGGGACAGAGATCACGTGAAGCATGCTACTGTGTGAAATGGGATATTTCCTACTGTTTTACTTGCTATTTTTAAAAAGTAGGCAGTATACAGTATGTTCAGTAAAATAATGTTAGTATTCTATTCTGGCATCTTCATATCTTCTGTCATATCTCTTCTC
>NW_015742901.1:0-405 GCF_001515625.1 Sinocyclocheilus rhinocerous
AGAAAGAGCAGCTTCCCACATCTCCGGGTTGCCCATGTCAGGGCCTCTTCATCGACTTCTTAGACGACTTCGTGGCCGGCTGGGACATGGGGGGCGCCGCACTCCTGCGAGAAGCTCGATGCGCTGGCCTTAATGTAGTTTCAGCACAGGGCGGAGGGGCTCTGGAGGACGCAGGAGGGCACCCCCGGCGACGAGCAGGCTGAGGCTTGGCCCGCAGTGGAGCGGTGGCTGGTGCCTCACACCGGGGCAGGATGTGCTGGATGGCCTCGGCCTGCTTCTTTACTGCTGAGAACTGCTGGGCAAAGTCCTCGACAGTGTCGCTGAACAGCCCAACCTGGGAGACAGGAGAGTCGAGAAAGTGTGCTTTGTCGACATCTCTCATCTCTGCCAGATTGAGCCAGAGAT
>NW_015742902.1:0-405 GCF_001515625.1 Sinocyclocheilus rhinocerous
CTACAGGTCAAAGGTCACACCCGCGTTCTTACCGGAGTCATTTTGGTTAATGGTCAAATAAAATAAATATTTTATCTTGGGTTTTTTTATTTTGATTCCATTTTAAAATTATTAGTAAGAGTTTACAATCATTTTATTTTAATATTTTTACAATTTAGCTATTTAGTGTTTTATTTTAAAATAATTAATTATATATTTTTATTAGTGCTGGGCAACAACGAATCGCATCAAAAATAAAAGTTTTTATAAAAGTTGTTTATATAATATATGTGTATTTATTATTTATATATAAATACACACATACAGTATATATTTTTTAAAAATTTACATGTATATATTTACATTCATATAATTTATATTATGTATAAATATATTTAATATATAAACGTAACATATTTTTCTTAA
>NW_015742903.1:0-405 GCF_001515625.1 Sinocyclocheilus rhinocerous
GACCTGTGACAGACAGCAGAGAAAGACAATGACAGTAGTAGCTGTGACTGCTTATTCATAATGTCTGTAATATCACAGTGCAGTGTTTCTGATCTGGTGTTTTGGCGTTATGATGGAGAGGGTTTTGTGATGATCTGTAGGTTCTTATGTCTGCTGTAGTGAATGATGGATCAGGATTCAGGACTGTTCTTATGAATAGAGACGCTTGTGTGTTTGATCATAAGCTGGACTCAAGCTGACCGAAGCTCCTCACACCTCCACTCGTGTGTCATTCAGATCTTATGAACTGTTAGCACAGTCGTCTAACTGTACAGTAATAAGGTTTAATAGTTCTGTTTCAGTCATTTAATAATCCTCAGGGGAAAGTCCTCTGCTGAAGCTGTAGTGTGTGTGTGTGTGTGTGTG
>NW_015742904.1:0-405 GCF_001515625.1 Sinocyclocheilus rhinocerous
AAATGTACTCACCCTCAGGCCATCCAAGATGTAGATGAGTTTTTAAGGTTTTTGTTTTTTTGTTTAATTTAGCATTACATCCCTCGCTCACCAATGAATTCTCTGCAGTGAATGGGTGCCGTCAGAATGACAAACAGCTGATAAAAAATCTCACAATAATCCACAAATAATCCACACGACTTCAGTCCATCAATTAAGGTTTTGTGAACCAAAAAGCTGTGTGTTTGAAATAAACAAACTGATCATAAGACATTTTCATTTCAAACCACTGCATCCAGCTAAAATACAAGTCTTCTATCAACAATATTGCTTTCTCAAGTGAGAAGTCATCTCGTCTGAATCAAGAGAGAAATATACACAGATCAACCACCGTTTCCAAGTGAAAACAGTTCTAAACAAATATGT
>NW_015742905.1:0-405 GCF_001515625.1 Sinocyclocheilus rhinocerous
AGTGTTTCTTGAGTAAAGAAAACTTTATGTTTTACTTTACGTTATTTAGCAACTGGATGTTCTCAGGTCAGTGTAGCTGCAAGTTACAGACTGGTGCATATGCCCAGTCTGTAACTTGCAGCTACACTGACCTGAGAACATTCCTGAGGTGTGCAAGGCCATTTGGGACACTCTGCAGGCGGAATTCGTCCCCTTCCCGTCCCAGACACAGTGGATGGACATAGCGCATGATTTTTGGAGAATGGAACTTCCCACAGTGTCTTGGCAGCCGCACGGAGCACCGCACGGAGGGGGGTGGGGGAGTGGGCGCCATTTTGCCGAAATCATTCTGTGATAATCTTCTTTAATAAAACGTTATAAATATATCTAGCGTAGCGTTAGTTCTGGCAGGTCACGTTAGTCAAG
>NW_015742906.1:0-405 GCF_001515625.1 Sinocyclocheilus rhinocerous
ATTTTGTTTTTGATGCAAATAGGCCTTTAATACCAGTTTCTGTAGGGTTTGTATAATTAGTTTGGTAACACTGCTTTTTATAGTGTCCCTTGTCACAGGTTACATGCATTTAGCTACTATAGTAATGACAGTAATTTATGCATAATTACAAGTAAATAAGTCAAGTCACCTGTATTTGTATATCACTTTATGATGCAAACTCCATCAAATATGTGGCAAATCCAAATTCTGCTGTAAAGCAGCTCTAACAATGCAACTAAACATACATTACAACTAAACTAACACTAAACCAAACCCTATTCTTAACCATATAGTAAGTATTTTTAATTAAAATTACTCCGTACTTATATATAATTGCACTGTAACTAGGGATATGCCGGTATCAAATTTTCATGTTGCGATTAA
>NW_015742907.1:0-405 GCF_001515625.1 Sinocyclocheilus rhinocerous
CAAGAACCTACGGGCGCTGAACCTCAGTCCAAGGCTGATGCTGAGATGGCAGCCGTGCTTGCCCGGGCAGTCAAGATTATCGGGCTGGAGTGGTCTCCCCCATCCTGCCCCGAGCGCTTGCGGCTGGGCGATTGGTTTCTGGGTGCTGAGCGCGACACTAAGCCGCGCTCGGCCCCAGTGCCTTTCGAAATCGCGGAAGGCCCTTTTTTTGGCCAGAACAAGGTACACCAGCTCCTCTGCCCTCAACAACCAGCGAGGTCCAGCGAGGGGGTATATGGAGGTTACCCAGGTGGGGAGAGCGATTGTGGTGCATCTTGCCCACAAAACGCCGCCACCTGGCAGGGCCGCCCGAGACTCCCGTCCAGGGCCTGTAAGTTCTCTTCATCCCTGGTGGTGAAGGCTTAT
>NW_015742908.1:0-405 GCF_001515625.1 Sinocyclocheilus rhinocerous
AGGCCAGCAGCTTCATGGATCTTCCTTGCATTCAGACGATCCTGAGGACATGCAGCAGACAAAAAAAAAAAAATTGATCAAACATTTAAACTTATAAAGCCTACTGCAACAAGGTTGATACATGCATCTCAAAGGCATGCGTGTTTTAGCTGTGAAATCCATAGTGATTTTTATAGAGTAAATGTGAGAATAACGTGTGAGAATAAGATAGCAACACTTCCTGGACTGAAGCAACTGAGGTTTACTTGAATATCTTTACATGCATATTGAATATTTCAGCTTGGGCCTCAAGTACGAGCTCCATATTCTCCTATATCAGACTATATGAGCCATAAATATATGGCTCTGACTATAACTTTCTGACTATAACAGAAAATATAAAACACATTATATTTTTCTGAATAT
>NW_015742909.1:0-405 GCF_001515625.1 Sinocyclocheilus rhinocerous
GGCTGAGGATGCCATATGCCCCAGGAGCCTCTAAAAATATTTGAAAGGGACCGCTATCTTGTACTTGAGTATTGTACTCAAGCAGTTTAGCACAGACCGAGCACGATCCTCTGAGAGGTGTGCTGTCATAGTGATGAGTCCAATCCACACTGAAAAAAAGAGATACTCTGCACAGGGGAGAGTTGCTCTTCTATCAGTTGACCCGAAGTCCCAATCGGGCTAGGTGGTCTAAGACCATGTCCCTGTATGCAAACCAACTCTCGCGAGTGAGCTAGAATAAGCCATTCGTTGAGAATGAGAATGAGAATGAGAATGCGAATGCGATTGCCCACTTCCCTAAGAGGGGCAAGGGCACCCTCCGCAACTTTCGTGAAGACGCAAGGAGACAGGGACAGCCCAAAGGGA
>NW_015742910.1:0-405 GCF_001515625.1 Sinocyclocheilus rhinocerous
ATAAAATATAAAATTAAAAAATTAAAGTAATATAAACAACAATAAAAACAAAATAAAAAAATAAACAAAAAGAAAAAATCCATAAAAATATAAAATTAAAAAAGATAGCATAATACAAGTACAACTAAACTAAACTAAAATAAAGTACAATAATAAAATGAAAAATAATAAATGAACTGATTATGTAATAATTGTGACAGGCCTATGTTGAGTTGATCTGAGCTTTGCTGTTTTGTGGACTGTGATGTTCTGTTGGATGTGATTAGATCTCTGTGTTGTTGTGAACAGAAATCTGAGATTCAGTCACAAAGACAGTCGTCTACACACACACACACACACACACAAACTGACACCATAAATCTCCGTCTTATACGTCCGTACATCTTTCCTCTCCAGGAGACAGCA
>NW_015742911.1:0-405 GCF_001515625.1 Sinocyclocheilus rhinocerous
CATAAGCTACTCCAACAGTGCAATCAATTGCCTTTTTTCAGTAAATGTAGGAAGCACTGCTCACAGTTATTTTCAAACCAAGCAGCTTTCTATTGGTCACCATGACAAATTCATGTGACCGGCTTGAACACAAGCAAAATCTGCATAAGGAACTTTTTTGCCCTTATGTGAAAATCTTGTGGATTCCTTTTGAAATGACTGGATTTTGCCAGTGAAATTTCACCAAGCAACAGTAAATGTGACTGCAGGGCAGATTTTCCAGCAAGCTTCTTTCTTCCATTCTGTCTTTCACTCACTACCGTGGTGTGCCACCCAAACATCGCTCTTTCACATTTACAGATTGGCTTTGCATACTCCTGTTTATTACAAAAGACTGTTTCAATGAACATTTCCTGAAGCAATCCC
>NW_015742912.1:0-405 GCF_001515625.1 Sinocyclocheilus rhinocerous
TAGTCCACCCAAAAATGATTTACTCACCCTCATGTTGTTCCAAACCTGTATGCATTAAGATCAAACACTTTCAGCTCCCATTGACTTCCATTGTATTTTTTTTGTCAATACAGTAGGAACCAAAAGTGTTTAGTTACCAACATTCTTCAGAATATTTTTGTGTGTGTGTGTTCCACAGAAGAAAGAAATGTATACAGGTTTGGAACAACATGAGGGTGAGTAATTTTTGGGTGGACTATCCCTTTAAGAAAATCAATTTTCACACAGCTGTAGTAACACACTCTGGTCAACAGGGGGTAGAATGTGTTCAGGCAGATGAGGAGGAAACTTTTCTGGTGTACATCAGACCATCATCAGGCCTCCAAATACAGGTGCATCTCAATAAATTAGAATGTCGTGGAAAAG
>NW_015742913.1:0-400 GCF_001515625.1 Sinocyclocheilus rhinocerous
CACACACACACACACACACACACACACACACACACAAATAAAGACCAATACAAACACCACCGGAAAGGAACAGAAGATGCATCTAAACGGCTCACTGTATCCATAAACACATAATAGTTTCTATTCAGTCTGAAAATAAATGTTTCAGCACACAATATTTGATGACGGCGTATGTGGCAGAAAGATAGAATAGACGCAGTGAGAGAGAGAAAAAAAGCTTTTTGATGTGACGCTCTGAGCGACAGAAGTGGAAAAAGTGACAAATTAGACCTAAAACATCAGAATAAACCCACGATACTGTTAACAGACCTGTCTCACTCTCAGCCCTGCAACCACATACAAATGAAAGAAAAGAGTCTAAAAAAATGCCTGGATGGTATTTAAAATATTTTGCATATAT
>NW_015742914.1:0-405 GCF_001515625.1 Sinocyclocheilus rhinocerous
CACTTCGTAAGTCATTCCTGCTGATAAACTTCTTGGCTAGTGTGCTTAAATGATCAAGTTTTGGGTGCTAGAGTAAAGTAACGTCAAAATAGCAAAACTTATTTATTTTCAGTTGAATGTCATATTTGACAATGGAGAAATATGGAGGATCCAACCTGCAGAAATTTAAAATTAATAAATAAAATAATAATACATGTAATATAAAATAAAGGAATAAATGACTTGCTAAAACTAAAATTAATTTTTTGATATAATTTTGTCCTGAATTCATTTTTATTTCTCCCCTTCACTGATTGTTTACATATTTATTGTTAATTGTATTTTTATTCTTTTAATTGTATATTTATTTATGCATTAATTTAGTCTTAAGTCGCTGGGGTATATTTGTAGCAATAGCCAAAAATA
>NW_015742915.1:0-405 GCF_001515625.1 Sinocyclocheilus rhinocerous
CCAAAGACAAAGGAAAACATGAAATCGCATCATATGACCATCATTATATGAATGCTTTACAGATACTGTATGTAAAGTTGTTTACCCCTGCAGTACCGTGAATGAAGGTTACCTTGACAATATTTTAATAATGCATGACATTGTTGTTTGTGTCTTTATGGATGGGTAATGTGAAAGAAGGACACAGTCTCACATGGACAAATGAGCTGCACAGCAGACGTTTGAATTGGATGTAGTGTTAAATGAAGTTAGCCACTGTTTTTTTCAATTGAATGTTTGAAATATTTTGGGAGGATGGATTTGGTGAATGAGGGTAGCGATGATAAGGGTTATATAGATACAGTGATGACAGAAAGAGCAAGATGGGACTTTTTAATGAGCTGAGCTGATTTAGAGAGCGGAGGT
>NW_015742916.1:0-405 GCF_001515625.1 Sinocyclocheilus rhinocerous
CAGCTCTACTTGTCGTTAAGAAAAGTTAGTATGAATGCATGGCATTTCAACCATTTCTTCCTGTACGTGGTTCATGACTGTTCAGTGAAATCACTCGAGCGTTCATGTGATGACTTCATTCATCATTCTCGTCCTGTTTTTCTCTACAGATATGTTCAAACGGGTTGTGCGACAGAGTAAGTTCCGGCATGTGTTCGGCCAGGCGGTGAAGAACGACCAATGCTATGATGACATCAGGGTGTCCCGGGTCACGTGGGATAGTGCCTTCTGTGCAGTCAACCCCAAATTTGTTGCCATAATTGTGGAAGCCAGCGGAGGAGGAGCGTTCATGGTTTTGCCTCTTCATAAGGTAAGATATCTGTAAAATACACTGTGCTTAAGTGGAATTCCTGGTGGATATATAGC
>NW_015742917.1:0-405 GCF_001515625.1 Sinocyclocheilus rhinocerous
CAGGACAACAGTCCGGTGAGAGAAAATGCTTGAAGTCTTTCTCATGTGCAGCGCATGCTGATATGATAATGAGGACAGAACAAATGAGTGTGTCTGTATCTGAAAACACTAACTGCGTTAAAATGAGAGCATTTTATGAAAAAATAAGTGTAATAAAACAAAATAAAGCAATATAGCAAATAGAGCAATATAAAAATAAAACAATAAAATAAGAGTAATGGGTGAATGATTGTGTGTGTGTATGTCTAGATGTGCTACTTTCCTGCTCTTTATACAGACTTAACTTGAATACACCTCTCCGATGATTTATGTTTGAAATATCTGAATACATTTTTTTCAAATACCCTCACTTTAATCTGCAAAAAAGGAGATTTATGGAGATGAATGTACTAGACACTCTTTTTT
>NW_015742918.1:0-405 GCF_001515625.1 Sinocyclocheilus rhinocerous
CCCCTTTAAATGTATCTCAAACGCGCTGGATAAAGCCCGTGTGCGTCTGTTCTTGTCCTGATTGTATTGTCGCAGCTGTGAATCGCCTGATAACGCCACTCCGATTAACCCTTCCGCTCCCACCGGGAAACCGAGGCTGAGCACAGCCTGCGGGATAAAGAACATCTCCGGGGGAAAGACAATCACTGATATGAGAGATTATATACGGCGAATACAGGGCAACACGAATTCTATATACAGTATGTAGCCTACATATCGTAGCCTACATGACGCATAAGATAAATTAGAAATACATTTATAGTGAAACAACGTTCATTGGAAACCCCTGACCAAAATTACCATCACATTTACGGAATTAGATGATATTTTACCTAGAATAATAGCCTATTAATAAAACATTTAGAT
>NW_015742919.1:0-405 GCF_001515625.1 Sinocyclocheilus rhinocerous
AATGGATTTCAATGGATCACATTTTGCACTAGCGTCTTTCGTCATAGAACTGGTTCTTAAAGTGCATGTGATGAAGGTCAAACACACTTTTTCTCTGCAGACGGTGAATCAGTTGGCTCACGCACTACATATGGATGAGAGTCTGGATGCCGGCTGTCTGGTCAAAGTGTTCTGGCCCAAAACAAAGTGTGCTCTGCTGAGAGACGACCTGGTTCTGGTGGACAGGTACACTTCAATCCCACGAAACGTCGAGCTTGTATGTTTAACATAAATTGATCTGAAGATAATTACAATCCTAGTGTTATCAAGCCGGCACATCCTGAACATAAAAGTTGAAAAGTTTCCGTCCATTTTTGAATGTTTTAAGTCTCTTCTGCTCATCAAGGCTGCATTTATTTGATCAAA
>NW_015742920.1:0-405 GCF_001515625.1 Sinocyclocheilus rhinocerous
GACTTTTGTGCCGGTTCTGAGCGACGGCCTGACTTTTATATTCCCGCTGTGATTCCCGCCGTTCCTCAGTGGTGTTATTAACTACAAGTAAGAACCATTAATCAATGACTTGTCAAGTCTGAGAGTCTTCCCATATGTTCCCCAAGCACAGAAAAGACAGCAGTTAACCTTATTTTAGCTCTTTGTTCACGAGCTTAACGTCGAGATTTATGGGGGGCTTACGCGGCACTTTGGGTGGCATAAGAGTAGTAGCCCCGGCACGCATTAAAAATCTGCTCCGAGTCAAAGCGGGCTGCTTAGGTTTGTATGATTTAAGAACAATGAGCTGCTCTCGACTGCAGTGCGGCACGAAAAAACAATCCAGAATACCTCTGTGGCCTTAGTGACAGTATTGATTAGCAGGAC
>NW_015742921.1:0-405 GCF_001515625.1 Sinocyclocheilus rhinocerous
CCCAGGCTAGAGTCAGGGTTGTACAAGCAGTGTGAGATAGCATCTTTAGCTTGACCGGCAGTGTACTGATGCAGACGAGTGAGTTTTACTTGATCTGGCACTGTCTCTTTGTCAATCACTGAGGAAAACAATCTGATCAACTGCCAATACTTTAAGGGTCCTCCATCGAACTTGATGATGTCAACATGTGGTAAGTGCATGGAATCAATGTGTAACTGATACTGTTGCCTTGACAGCTCTAGTAGTTGACATATAGAATTCTCATTTACTGCTGAGAATGATGGACGAAAGTTAAGGGATGGGTTACCTGAGACAGGAGTTGAGAAATCTTTGTTTATTGTCATTAACTCAGCCTTTTGTCGATTTTCCTCCATCTCAGCATCTTTGAGTTTCAGTAAGCCTTTT
>NW_015742922.1:0-405 GCF_001515625.1 Sinocyclocheilus rhinocerous
CCTCGCATGCTGTTTTTTTTAACCCCTTGTCATGTCTGTTACATTTTTATGCATTACGTTTTAAAAACTTCCTTTGTTGCATTCTGTGAAGCCACCTTTTTACTGTCTCTGACAAACAGTTTCCAACAGATTGGAAGTCCAATGGAGAGTAGTACATGAGCTGTGTGGAATGTTTATGTGAAATTTTCTAATCAAATTTAAGCTTCGTTATATGAAATATTTGAACTTTTCGGCTAGACTGTATGCAACCACTCAACAACAACACGTATTTTAATCAAAACTATGCGCGCAAGGTAGTGTTGGGCGATATGGTCAGTTTTCAAATCGTCATATCGCCGGTCAGTGAGATCGCCAATAGACGATATTATCGTGCATGGGTGGGGGCAAGAGAGAGACTCTCTGTAC
>NW_015742923.1:0-405 GCF_001515625.1 Sinocyclocheilus rhinocerous
GTCCCGAGGAGGACAGTAAAGAGGCCAGCGCTTTGGGAGTGGAGAACATCGGAGGAATCTTCATCGTGCTGGCGGCCGGACTCGTCCTGTCCGTGTTCGTGGCCATCGGCGAGTTTATCTATAAATCCAGGAGGAACCTGGACATCGAGGAGGTGAGCGTGGGACAGTGTGAATGGCACAATAAATACTGATGGAGCTGATGGACATCACAGGACTTCTGAGGACGTCACTGGGAGTTTTATAATGTACTTTTGCTCCTCGACCTTCTTAAAACCAGATATACTCTGACTAAACAACACTTAAATGATGTCCGCCGTGTGAGAATTGGTGGCGACGTTGGACGCTGAGCAACATTTTCAACATCAACTTTTTTTTTTTTTTTTTTACATTTTTTCAGATGGACAA
>NW_015742924.1:0-405 GCF_001515625.1 Sinocyclocheilus rhinocerous
AAAAGACTAAATCCCAGACAAGCCAGGTGGGCCCTCTTCTTTACCCGATTCCATTTCACCATCTCATATCGTCCAGGGACTAAGAACACTAAAGCAGATGCTCTCTCAAGACTCCAATGCTCCAGATGACCTGTCAGAAAACCCTGAACCTATCCTCCCATCTAGTCTGATTGTCAGCCCGATTCAGTGAGCCCTGGTTGAGGACATCGCGGATGCCAGTGTCTCTGATCCTGCTCTGCCGGGGTGCCCCCCTGACCCACAACTATGCCCCTCACAGCCAAAGGACCTCATTAATCCATACTGCGCATACTTCCTTGGGTACTGGTCATCCTGGGACCAATCAAACCCTCTCACTGCTAAAAGATCGCTTCTGGTGGCCGGGAATGGCAAACGACATCAGAAGGT
>NW_015742925.1:0-405 GCF_001515625.1 Sinocyclocheilus rhinocerous
CTCTCAGTGGTTATTCTTTAATAGAATTTCAGCTCCGATGAGCCACTGGAGGTTCTTTTTAAACCCAGTTTGTGGATACTGTTTCTGATGTGGCTCTTGTATTGGATTTGAGACTGTGGCAAAGAGAGAGGGATTATCACCCCAAATGAAGCTCCCGCTGTGCTCTCTTTCTCTCTCTCCATCTCTCTGTCTTCTAGTTTCTATCCTTCTTTCTCTATCCACCCTTCTCTCTCACTCTCTAAAAGCCTCTTTCTGTGGAGATTTTGTTCTGGGTTCACATTGTGACTCATCCTGGTCAGTAGAAGAAACGGGCCCTGAGCATTTCCATGATAATTCAGCTGAACCATGACATATGTCTGTTGCAGTTCTTATGAAATATCACTCGGAGAGAAGAGCAAAGTTTGC
>NW_015742926.1:0-404 GCF_001515625.1 Sinocyclocheilus rhinocerous
TTGTTAAAAGCGCTATATAAATAAAGGTGACTTGACTTGACTGAGCCGATGAGCTGCTGCCGTCTGCTGGAGGATCTGCGCATGTGCAGCGACGGGCTGAAATACTTACTGTACACATTTACACACAAACACACTGCAGTGACAGCGATCAGGGGATGTGTGGAATATAAACCCAGCGGAGACATGCATGAAAACAGTGATGATACCGTAGTGTAGACTGACACACTTTCACAAAAACACACACGTGACTCCTGGACGATCTCAGGTCTCTCTGACGGTCACGTTCCTCTGGGATCTCTTCATCGACCTGAATACCTGCAGCATTCTTCATCATGACACGACTCGCCTGCACACACACACACACAGACTCACAGACTCACACACAGAGACTCACACTCAGACTC
>NW_015742927.1:0-405 GCF_001515625.1 Sinocyclocheilus rhinocerous
CGAACCCGGGTGCACACCAAAAGTGCTAGTGTGAAAGCACCCTAAAATTCTAACTGCTTTAATTTGGAGCTAGAGATACATGGGAGTGGCTTCATTGCATCAGATATATGTCACTTTGATCAAAGCTGATTGGTCCAGTTTGGGTTTGTGACCTCTAACCCAGAATAAAACCTGCTCTGGAGCAGGGTAGCTGTGTATTGGAAGTTACCATGGTGACAACACCTGCTCAAAACCAACCCACCTTCTTGAACCAGAAAACTTAAGAGTTTGCTCAAACTAAACGTGAACTTGCCTGGGTAAAAACTGAAACCAGTTTCGTGCTACAGGCCACTGTACATTCCACATACAATTCACAATGACGCATTTGCGACTGAAAACTACTGCGTGCAACTATGAAAAAATATT
>NW_015742928.1:0-405 GCF_001515625.1 Sinocyclocheilus rhinocerous
CCTGAAATCAATGACACGTTAGAAGCATTACCATTTAGCTGAAAACAGAAAGATAAGATCTGTTCGTTTTCAGTCATTCTCAATTATGTCACATTGTTCAGCAAATGTCTGACTTGAATTTGAATGCTTTTGTAGAGGTGACCACATGGCTGTTTATAATCAGTTCAATATAGTGTATATGACAATGGATGTGGACTGAACACAAATACAATAATACATTCTTGCACTGACATTGGTTCAGTTTGATGCTATTGTACTGACATTACAGTTCAGATTTACTCTTCAGTTACAGTTGCACAAACGAATCATATTTGCCATTTAAATGCTCTTATTTGAAGAAAATTCGGTAACACTTTAAGTTTTTACTTTAAGGACCAGTTCTCACTATTAACTAGTTGCTTATTA
>NW_015742929.1:0-405 GCF_001515625.1 Sinocyclocheilus rhinocerous
CTGTCCATCCGTCCGTCCGTCCGTCCATCCGTCCATCCTCTATCCATCCATCCATCTATCTATTCATTATATATTTATTATTTGAAAGGGAAATCATGTGGTAACTGCTGCACACAAAATGAGGACAGCTAAACATTACACTTTTTATTGAGTTGAATTAATGCATAAGATGGTTTTATATTTATGTTATTTATTATATTGTAATTTAATAATAATTCTTAATCATTTAAATAATTTTTAATTCTCAAAATTTATTTAAAAATGTATTTATTCGTTTGTTTGTTTGTTTGTTTGTTTGAAAGTCATTTGGTAACTGCTGCACACAAATGAGCTAAACATATTTAGAATCATATTTAGAATTGGATATATTCATTTAGAGTAGAATTAATATATAAAATAGTTTTA
>NW_015742930.1:0-405 GCF_001515625.1 Sinocyclocheilus rhinocerous
TAAACTTATCAGTAAACTCTCCATTTCCATTTTTCATTTGTTTTCTGTTTTATATCAGCTTTATGTCGATTACCAAAAAATGTTTTTGTTTTGTATTATTTATAAGAATATTTATTAATACTTTGAATTAGCATTTAGATTTACAGTTCTTATTTAAATTTTTTGTAATTTTATGTGCTTTTGATGTGTTTGTGCTTTTTTATTTAAAAATGACAGTACTAGGCTGAACAGAGCGCCTGGTATTGTGCTTACTAACATCAACACTCTGACAACAATATCACTGCGAACAGATCAGATATATACCTGATACCTGCAAACTCACAAGAGGTCAAAAATGTGACATAGTTCAGAATATAAACCTTGTAGGGGGGTCTAGGGGTGTAACGCGCTCCGAAGTTCACGGAA
>NW_015742931.1:0-405 GCF_001515625.1 Sinocyclocheilus rhinocerous
AGCAGCAAATTAGGAGTTTATCGAGGCAAAAATCATAGTTAATGGTTTGTTAATGGCAAGAATTGGACCTTGAAATAAAGTGTGACCATTAAAATTAACATATACAGATACATAAATAAAAAAATAAACGAACATAAATGTAACTAAAAAAATGCATTTTACGGTGAACGCAGTAGGCTAAGCATCACTGGCCATCACCTCGTTTGCGGCTGAATGCAAATGATCATAATTGATGGATCAGAATTTATTTTTTGGTTTTTGACGTTAATAACGTGTTTTAATGTCGGTAATAATTTCACAATCACCCAACGCATCTACCTTAATAGTTTCCATGACTTAAAATGCATTTTATAAAAACAGTGAGGCAATAATGATTGGTTAATTAATAATAATCATATGGTTTCA
>NW_015742932.1:0-405 GCF_001515625.1 Sinocyclocheilus rhinocerous
TGTCTTTACTGTCATATTATACATTACTTTTTTTGACATGCTTTTAAAAGGACAAAACTGTGGAGTCTGAACGGATAGAATGACATCCTCCACTTCTTCCTCATCCT
Source organism: Sinocyclocheilus rhinocerous (assembly GCF_001515625.1). Classification (NCBI taxonomy): domain Eukaryota; kingdom Metazoa; phylum Chordata; class Actinopteri; order Cypriniformes; family Cyprinidae; genus Sinocyclocheilus; species Sinocyclocheilus rhinocerous. Next base: position 108 of record NW_015742932.1, read on the forward strand.
CCTTTATTGCTGGAGAAACAATCCGTTCTGGAAATTCCACATCGTTCCCCATATCCTGGATGTTCTCATGTCTTTGTGCAATAAATTTCCTGTATCCACTCGGTAAAGCGTTGTAAATTTCTTACTTTAGTTTTGACACAAGACGTGAAGATCTCAAACCTGTTGCCTCTTTAAGTTCTTCAAGCGATTTCCACCCTTCATTATTCAATAAATGGTCCAACTTCACAGTTCCATTCCTCAATAAACATTTTCGCACAGTTACGGAAGACAGCAATCTTGTTTGAATCAGTGGATTAAA
>NW_015742933.1:0-405 GCF_001515625.1 Sinocyclocheilus rhinocerous
TAATGATTAATTCCCTTACAACTGAGTAAAAATTATTACATCAGTCTTCACAAATATCGCATTTTTCAATATCTCACATTTATGCTCATTAATGGTCACATCAGAAAGTCTCAATAATGCAGAACTGTAGGATAAACTAAAGCTATAATCCATGAGAATCATATGATTTGTACCTGAAAACGTAAACTCTTGAGTATCTTATTGTTTATATAAATGGAAGAAAAAGAAAGATAATAGAAGACATGAAAATGAATGTGCAATATTTATTTATTTATTTATAATTTAAAAAACAGGTTATGGAAATTGTATAATTACAGAGATAATGTATCAGATCAAACATAACATTGAAGACATTTATAATGGTACAAAACATTTCTGGTTTAAATAAATGCTGTTTTTTTTAAA
>NW_015742934.1:0-405 GCF_001515625.1 Sinocyclocheilus rhinocerous
CTCACCTAAAATCATTTACTCAACCTCATGTCATTTCAAACTTGTCTTGTATGACTTTTTGTCAGTGGAACATAAAACGAAATTCTTATTTAATAATACCAGTCGCTTTTTTCCATGCAGTTGAAATGAATACAATGACACTGGAGACTTCAAACGTTAGAAAGGACACATAGAAATATCATAAAAGTGGTCCATATGACTATTCCAAGTCTGCTATATTCCAAGTCTTCTGAAACTATATGATTAACTTAGTGTGATAAACACTAAATTAAAAAAAATGTAATATCTGACTGCATATAAGATTGAAGAGCTACTACAAGTTAGACTACTTTGGCTATATTTTGTTATTGTATTTTGGGTTTTTATTGTATATATTAAGATTTGGTTTGATTTATATTAATACTT
>NW_015742935.1:0-405 GCF_001515625.1 Sinocyclocheilus rhinocerous
ACTTAGAAATTATATCAAGCTAACTTGCAACAATTTGTGATTTGACCAGTTGCCAAATCATGCATGTGTAAGCCTGCATGAAATATCATTTCATTCCCACTGAGGCAAATTTCATATATTCTCTGGCTCGTTAAATGCTCATTTCTGCAACTGTTTCTAGTTTTGATCCAGTTAGATCCTCACTTTTGTCTCACTATGTTTTTCCTGTTTTCCTGAATATGTTCCTTCTTTTTTTTGTTTACCGAAGTATGCAATTGGACACTTTATTATTACTCAACTCCCTGAAAGCCTAAGTGTCAAATCTACATGACTTCCTTCCATCAAACAAACTTCAGAAAGTCTAAGATGCCTGTGTGTAAAAGAAGTGTGTAGCTGTAGGCCTAAATGAATGAGCACTTGTAGTAT
>NW_015742936.1:0-405 GCF_001515625.1 Sinocyclocheilus rhinocerous
AAACTTTCCCTCAACAAAGGGAAACAGAATGCTCGGAGAAAAGTTTAAACAGGAGGATTTAGTACAGAGTCAATGGTGAAAAAAAGGACACAAGGTTCGTGATGATTTTAAGTGATCAGATCAGAAAATTATTTGCATTTAGCAGTCTTAGCTGCCCTTTGGAACATAGGAGAATTCTTCATAATCTCATATGAAAACTGCAGTTTATCCTTTTTCCACTTGCGGTCAGCTTGTCTTCAAGCCTGTCTGAAAGAATGTGCAAGAACTGGCACGACGTATGATTTCTAAGCTTCATTGGTGCAATGCTATTCAGAATGGAGGCACAAATAGACTTGAAATAACGGAGATGTTCATCAGTATCCAAGTTGTGTAGAATAGATTTAATTTCTTATGAAGAATTTCTTC
>NW_015742937.1:0-405 GCF_001515625.1 Sinocyclocheilus rhinocerous
CGCACATTTGAGTAGGATAAACTTTTTATCCAATAAGAAAAAATATGCATAAACTGCGATGGAAACACATACCAAATAAACTCCTCCATGCGCATCAAAAAAGTCATGTGACTGTGCGATGGGACGGAATAACTTGTCTAGCAGCGGACTGATCTCATTTACAGCATCGGAAATGTTGTTCTGGTCGTTTTGAAATCCCTGAGTAAAGTCTGTTGTCAAAGTATTTCTGTGTAATTGTCTTAAATGACTGCGTTCCCAAACATCGGCATCCGCCTCCGAAATCAATGACCGCATTTACTGTGTTTTGTCTGCTCGCTCTGAGGCGCAAGTAATTTATCATTTATGAAAATTATTATATTAAGTGGCTTCTCCTAGTTTTCTTAGAGATATTTAGTGCCAGTTTAC
>NW_015742938.1:0-405 GCF_001515625.1 Sinocyclocheilus rhinocerous
CCTAAGGGTTCATAATCAAATCTGAGACTGCAACCCAGCGGTGGGTTATTCGTCTTGTTTGTGTCGAGTGGTAAATTTCCATAATATGATCCTCCACCGAACAAGACATGCTTGTTGGTTTTGGGTTTCTGAATGTGTGCTTGCTTGTTAATGGGAACTTTTATGGTTGTGCACAATGAATCTAAGCCTTAATCCAAGGCGTTATATTTGACAAGAGTTGCAGAATATAATAATATATGTGTTCATGGGCGCAAGAAGAAAAACAGAATGCCAAACTGATTTTGTATTCAATATCCTGTCAGTTAGTGTTTAAGCTTGATGTTTGTGAATATTTTGTGAATATAAGACAAGCCGGCCCCAGTCTTTCACTTCCAGCACTGCAGATCATATAAACATGTCATATTT
>NW_015742939.1:0-405 GCF_001515625.1 Sinocyclocheilus rhinocerous
TTATTATTATAATGTATTCAAAGAGTCATTGAGGAATTAGACTTAAGATGCGTCAACTTCACTTATTTGCCCTTAATCACAAACAAATATGCACATCAATTAAGTGTTATGGCAAAATATGTTAAATACTTTGCTATTTGTTTTATAATCACCATGTATTCAGCCATTGTGAACTCATTTTATGTTATAATGTTTATACTTTTAAAAATTCATGTACCATTTAAATCTTACATTAATTTAAGACCATTTAACATTAAGCTGAGAAAGCAAAAAGGTACTTAGAAATGGATAAACTTTAAAGAAATTTTGTCCATGGACTTTTATCTTCAACATTTTAGGTTCAATGTAGGTGTATTAATGTATGAAGGAAAGTGTATATCTTGATAAATCCAAAAAAAAAAAAAA
>NW_015742940.1:0-405 GCF_001515625.1 Sinocyclocheilus rhinocerous
TTCATTAACAACTTTTACAACAAAATTTAATCAAAAACACTATATAGATATTAAACAAATTATTTCTGATTAACAAATATTTATGTCATTATAAGTCCCCATGTTTTCCCCAAAAAGTGTGTTATCAGTGACCAAACAGCCTGTTGGTTGGACCCTCACCACCAAACGGCATTATAATTTCTTGCTGTTTAATATTTTAAATTGCTCAAACTAAATGGCCAAAAATTACTTTATTTAATATTTAGATTGGAGACCAAAATTAGAGACGTCTACAAATACTTAATTTTTTTTCTGAAATTTTTTTAATCTTCATCACTCTAAATTTAAAGGAATATTAGCATAACCATTGAGTTTTTTTTTTTTCAAATATCTCATTTAGGTTTTTTATGCTGTGCCTCAGAATAC
>NW_015742941.1:0-405 GCF_001515625.1 Sinocyclocheilus rhinocerous
GGCACAACTTAACCCAGGCCTTTGGCACAAATCACCCCAGACCCACAAGTTTGAAAAACTAGCATGATCCAGCAGTTAAGAGCTAACATCATGCTAACTGTATAGACTCATTGTGTAGCCTGGTAAAGCAATAAAACATGTGTGAAATGTTTTCAAACTTTTCTATAATTGTTCAAACACTACAATCAAAAAACCTTGATCATAGAAATTTTACTTTGAAAGGAAAAAAAGTTTTTTGAGCTAAAATGTGCTTACCTCTCATGCCATGTGTCTCTCTTCTTTGGAGGATGAGTAAAATGGATGGCTTTTCAAAATTATGTGGTCACATGACCAATTTCTTCTATGGTTTTCCAGAAACAAGGGGTGGAACTACTTCCCCCCTGGCACAAATCACCCCACTCTCCC
>NW_015742942.1:0-405 GCF_001515625.1 Sinocyclocheilus rhinocerous
CAGCTACAGACAGGATGCTGATATTCCTGTACGGATGCGCTTGATGACCAGGAAGAAACCTAATGAGGATTTTGTGATTCCCAAAAAGGACAAACTGGTGTGTTGGATTGTAAGTAACAACGATCCCTCAACTGGTGTCGACACAAGGAATGTTTTTTACAGAGAATTCAGGAAATACATACAAGTGACTTTGTTCGGAAGGGCTTATGCAAGGTTCCTGGATTATAATGATTACTATCCAACCCTGGCTAGCTGCAAATTTTACCTTGCCTTTGAGAACTCCATCCACAAGGACTACATCACTGAGAAGATAAACGGGCCGCTCGCAGCAGGTACCGTCCCTGTGGTGTTGGGTCCTCCGAGAAGAAACTATGAAAACTTTGTTCCTGCTGAGTCCTTCATTCA
>NW_015742943.1:0-405 GCF_001515625.1 Sinocyclocheilus rhinocerous
AATGATAAGTGGTGTACAAACGCCACCGTCACGGACAAACACTGTTCGCCGCACTTAGAGTATATAACGCTAAGATGCCGGCCCTTTTACTTGCCGCGGGAGTTCACTGTTGTTATTGTTATGGCTGTGTACATTCCACCAAGCGCCAACACCAAACAAGCACTGGATGTTTTGCTGGCGGCTATCAACAATCTGCAGACTGCTTACCCTGATGGCATTTTTATTATAGCGGGGGACTTTAATCAAGCCAATCTAAAAACTGTACTTCCTAAATTTTATCAGTATATTACATGCCCCACGAGAGGACGTAATGTTTTGGATCATGTTTACAGCAACATTAAGGATGGATACAAAGTCACGACCCTCCCCCACCTGGGCCAGTCTGATCACCTATCCCTCTTTCTC
>NW_015742944.1:0-405 GCF_001515625.1 Sinocyclocheilus rhinocerous
TTCTGTACTTATTGTTTTAATTGTTGCTAAAATGTTCTGCTTTTTTCCAGGATTAAAAAAAAAATCACAATAAAAATTAAAATCTAATTACAAATTGGATTACCAGTATTACACTGTAAGTGAGAAGGGTTTTTTTTCTTTCCGAAAATGTACATATTTCTGAATTTGACTGGTTTTTGTATAACCATATGGCTTTAATTTTTTCTTTTTCAAGTAAAAAAAAAAACTATAAAAATCCCTTTATTTAAAATGATTTTAAGAACAATTCTCAAAACAAATTACAAATTAGATTACCAGCATGGCAGTTTAAAAATTACATTTTACATACATTTCTGAATTTCAGTTGTTGTTGTTCCACCTTATGGTTTAGATTTTTGCTAAAACATTTTGCTTATTTTCATAAAA
>NW_015742945.1:0-405 GCF_001515625.1 Sinocyclocheilus rhinocerous
TTAATAACCATGACTATTTTAATCGTGGTTAATTGTGAAATTGGGTGATCACGACATCTCTAATTTGGAGTAATCTGTGCGTAAAATGGCCCTTCCTGAAAACACTCTTCTGGATTCACAATTGCATCGTAAACCTCAGATTTGATAATCAACAAATCTTTCACAATTAGCATAATCCCGCCAATGAACAACTACGAGAATGACATTTATAGGCATGTTGTGGGATCTTTGGACTCCCTTCTCAAGTTTCGCTCTAGTATATGGCATAAATGCAAAAGACTAATTGCCATGTGACATATAATTCACTCCTAGTTTTAAGCTTGCAGACAAATACTACTGGGGCTCAGAATAATAGTCATCTCTGTTAAAGGGGTCATATGATGCAATTTAAATTTTTCCTTTCTC
>NW_015742946.1:0-405 GCF_001515625.1 Sinocyclocheilus rhinocerous
CTCTCCGTACACACTCAGCATAGTCCGCATGTGTTTTGGTCTCATCCTCGGAGGAATGTGTCCCAAATACACGATACCAGGGATACAGTTCTTGCCCTTCGGTTTCTCAGGCTCATCTTCATTTATATCAAGGTCAAGAGCTTCACCATCATCTTCACTGTCAGCATCGTCTGCATTCTCCTCCTCCTGCTTCTCATCTTCCTCTCGTTTAGAGTCATTGAACTCTTCTTCATTGACCATGGGATGTGTTTCTAGGTTTGCTGTAACTTCATTCTTCTCCGGAAGAGCCATAATTAGATGTGACAGCTATTAGAGACTAAAATGAGAAAGACGGCATATCATTTACAGTCACTTGCTGTCACCTTACTTACATTTCACTGCTGGTCATATATTCTCTATATAACC
>NW_015742947.1:0-405 GCF_001515625.1 Sinocyclocheilus rhinocerous
ACAACCACATGATTTGAAGTATTATTCATGTCCAGTGCAGGATGTTTAATTGCTCAAATCCTGATGTACTGTATAAGAAACAGTATTAGTGGTGCTTCCCTTATAGCCAGCTACACTAATAAGAGACGGTTTCAGTGTTGTCACCTCTGCAGAAATTGCTTGCGACGTCCTCGAGGCCAAACTGGATCTGTGAAGTGGAACAAACCCAGAGTTTTCACAGATAAGAGGCTCTGTGAAGGAGCAGTGCCCTCAGTATGCTTCAATTCAGATGCATTTCATTTGGACTTTCTAGGGCACCTTCTCCTCAATGCATTCATCACTAGACATTATAATGCGAAATAGCAAGACTACTGTAGTACAGCCTTATGCAAGCAAGGTTATTATAGTTAAATAAAACCAAAAAAC
>NW_015742948.1:0-405 GCF_001515625.1 Sinocyclocheilus rhinocerous
TTTTTCTGCATCGTGAATGATTTGTAGATTGTACACACACAAAAATTCTCTGTATTTTTGCGTATTTCCCATTAATTTCCAATGGCGGTCATTTTTGACCGTGAACAGTGTGACTATTTTTTTTTTATGACCATTTAGCTTTTTTGAATCAAGTCCACAAATTTTAATCTTTTTGTTATTTATTGTATTTTTTTGTGTGTGTGGTTACATAGCGACTGCCATAAAAGTAATTGAGTTTCGTACCATTGCGTTGAAGTAGTGATTTTTTAAATTTCAAAACTTTTTTTCCCCCGGTCTAAAATGACTGAACAACACCAGAGGTTTAAATGCATCAATGTCAATGCAACTCCATCAATCTGAATAATGCTTTATTTTATTTTATTAATTTATTCTTTTGGAAAAATT
>NW_015742949.1:0-405 GCF_001515625.1 Sinocyclocheilus rhinocerous
TTGTTTCTTGATTTGGCGACACTCGTGCTCTCTTCATTATTTCATTGGGTGAGTTTGTAAATTTCCAAGACTTTTTCTTTTTGTTTATTGTTAATTGTAAATATATATATATATTATTTTTTTTTTTTGGATACATTTAAAGCCTATTTCTTGGTGTATTGGATGGGGTTTAAAATGAATAAATGTCATTTTCTCTGTTTGAACTTGTGCACTTGGCCGAAAACCGAAACCGGAAATGCTTTTTAATTATTTATTATTTTATTAAATAGGAAATAATTTTGTAAGAATTTTTAATTTAACTCAATTATAATGATACTAAATTTAAAAATTCAAGCCAATAAAATAACCACACTTTTATTGAAAGTAAAGCAATAAAATTGGACAGAAAATATATTGTTAAATATC
>NW_015742950.1:0-405 GCF_001515625.1 Sinocyclocheilus rhinocerous
TTTATTTTAAAATACATTTTGATGTATCTTTGCCCAACCCTGCTCCCAGATTCAGAACAGATATTTTGGTGGGAGCGTGGAAAGAAAAAGTAGCCACTTGCTTTATTAGAAATCAGTGTACCATCAGAATGATGTTGAAGTTGATATTTCAAGGTAAAAAGAAACAAATTACATACAGTTGCTTTAAGTAGTACATACAAGTTATATACAATGTCAATATATTCTGTCTTTATTCATCGAAATGTTCCACCAGAGTTCCAAAATTCCGATTCAAATTTTTTCCAAGTTTGATGTCATGGTCGCTAAAATGCATTTAGAATCATGATGTGACAGTTTAAATATGTTGGAAGGAGAATGGTAGTTGTAATTATGACATTTAAGTAATTACATTTGTGTCTGTTCCTC
>NW_015742951.1:0-405 GCF_001515625.1 Sinocyclocheilus rhinocerous
TGTAATGTAAATGAATGTGCCCGTATGCAGAGCAGCGTGGTCGGCCGAGCATAAACGGGACGCAGATGGGACCCTCGTCCTCAGTTTTGTTACGGCACGATGCTCTGTTAACCCTTACCGAAGATGGGAGACGGGACGTGGTTGAGAGGGACAATAAATTGAAAGCAGCAGAGCTCAAGGTTGCAACACATCAATCCTGACAGAGTGAAGAAGAGACGAGTGGGAATGGAATTATAGCAGGGGAGAGAGAGAGAAAAAGAGTGAGAGTGTGTGATAAAGCTAGAATAAGAGAGCCTGGATGGGGGGGAGAAGGGAAGTGAAGAGAGCGACTCCAACCGTGAGAGAGCGAGAGAGAGAGAAAGGGATATAGCTACAGCGCAGTGACCTACAGAGACAGATGAGTAA
>NW_015742952.1:0-405 GCF_001515625.1 Sinocyclocheilus rhinocerous
GGCCCCTTCTACGGCCAATGGGACGGCGTTATTGGACACCAGCTTGACTGAACATTCAGTCGACAATGAGATTAAGATGCACGTCGCACCTGTTGAGGTCCAATACCGCCCCAATTCGGTCAACAATAACAATCTTCCGGGAACGGGCAATGCGAACATCAACGGCCAGTCAGGGCGACACCACAAGAACCGTTCAAGAACGCATCGGGCCAGTAGGCTCACGGTTTTGCGTGAGTATTCATACGACGTTCCCACCAGCGTGGAGGGCAGCGTGCAAAGCGTCCAGCACAAGCGCCACCATCATCACGAGAGCCTGCAGGCCCGTAACAGTCGACGGGCGGCGTATTTGGCTTACCGGGAGCGCCAGCAGAGCCAACTTCAGCAGGACAGCAGCGACGCCAGCAC
>NW_015742953.1:0-405 GCF_001515625.1 Sinocyclocheilus rhinocerous
CATGAGTCACCATTCACTTCCCTTATGTTCAGTCACCATAGAGAATGTGTGAGTAAAGAAATGTCACACAGCCTCCTTTGTATTTTTATAAGGAGTTATTTTTCAAGTGATGTATGTTTCCTGTCCTTGTTTTCCTACCTGCCGCGTTATCGTTTTTCTTTGTTCAAGGTTATATTAAAGGACTGTTTGCCTTCATCTTCTTTGTGTGTGAGTTTATCTTAGACACCCGTTTCAAGACACTGACGGGTGTAAGAGAAATCTAACTCTTACATGAACTTTAATAGGAATAGGGTTCACAAACACTCAGCATTATTTCACTGACTGCTAATAAGCAGTGTGTCTCAGTAGGCACAGTTATAGTGACAGTACCGTGTCCTGCAGTGCTGTAGTTGAAGGTCACTGGGC
>NW_015742954.1:0-405 GCF_001515625.1 Sinocyclocheilus rhinocerous
GATGTCATGTTGCACAATTCCTGGTACAAATAAATTGTGAAAATACATTATTTCATGAAACATATTACCAAAACACACTGTGGATCATCATTATTTATTTTTAATGGAACTAAAATAGTCTTAAAATTAATGCATTTACAAAATATAATTTACAGATGCATAAGTTAATTAATGCTCACAAATATTGAGTTTTAATTTAGCACTGTCTTAAAAAATGCCTGATGCACAAATCTTGTGAAAATACATTATTTTGTGAAATCGATTACCAAAAGATTGCATTCTTGCATTACAGTCGATCATCATTATTTATTTTCTATGGACCGAAAATAGTTTTAAAATTATTGTATTTACAAAATATAAATGACAAATGCGTAAACTATTTAATATTCACAAATGTTCAAATAA
>NW_015742955.1:0-405 GCF_001515625.1 Sinocyclocheilus rhinocerous
GAGGCACAAGAGTTCAGGTGGTGTGGAGCACTAAACGTGAGGCACAACCTTCAGATATGTGAACAAGACTAACACATCAGCTGGCTCCTCAGCGAGGGGGAGGAGTGTCAAGGACAAAATAATAATAAATCTTTCGCCGCAACCTTGATCTGCTGTTTTTGGTCAATTAAAGCAGTGCTTTGGCTTTACTCCACCACGGCTTACTGTACACAGCTGCTGTGAGCATGAGGGCGTGGAAAGCGCATAGGGGTCATTTTGATGATGAAATATGGAATTCTTGGATTTAGCGGAACAGTTGACCTCTTATAAGTGTTATACTGGTCGATTGGACACCATCTCACTAGGAAGGGCACTGTTCACATGAAATCAGCGTAATACAAGCTGCTTCACATGCACTTTCAGCAG
>NW_015742956.1:0-405 GCF_001515625.1 Sinocyclocheilus rhinocerous
AGTGTGTGTGTATTTGTGTGTGTGTGTGTGTGTGTGAGTGTGCAAGTGTGTGTTTACCTGCAGCACAAACGCACAGCGTCCAGCGGAGTGTGTGTGTGGTGTTGAGCACCTGTAAGTATGTGTGTTTTGCGTGTGTATATGTGTGTGTGAGTGTGTGTGTGTTCACCTGCAGCATGTATCCTCTCACGTAGTCGCGCAGCGTCCATCCGAGAGTGTGTATGATGTTGAGCACCTGTGTGTGTGTGAGTACGCTGAACAGACGATCCAGCAGGATCTTCATCCGGACGGGAAGCGCCTGCGTCCCGTACAGAATCAGACTGCTGATGTCAAACACCACGCTACTCTGGACGATCTCCACCTGCCCCGAACACAGCAGAGCCGGAGCGCACACCTTACCCACCGCTG
>NW_015742957.1:0-405 GCF_001515625.1 Sinocyclocheilus rhinocerous
TGTATCGAGGTCTGCCTGGATGGCCAGTAATGACAGGTGGAGGAAACAGGACATAATTGTTCTCAGACACAACTCTTTGTCTGGATTCATAATCAGTCCGCACTAAATTAAGACATCCACATAAGGACTCCAATGTTGTTACTGCTGCTCTATTTCTTGAATCCTCAACAAATCTTGAGACTGACAGAAATCCACATAGGGTTTGAATGTGATCACAAAGTTCTCTATGCATCCTATCATGCACAAAAGAATCGGCTTCTCTTTGCATTTGTTCAATACATTCCAGCACATTATTAAAAAATTGTCTGATGTCATGTTCATTGCTACTTACTCCCAAAAGTAAAAACTGTACTTGAAAAGAAAACAGGAAGACTTTGAATAGCATCATTGTAAAATTGTGAGGAA
>NW_015742958.1:0-405 GCF_001515625.1 Sinocyclocheilus rhinocerous
GCCACCAATAGAAGGTGACCAATTACCAGTAGAAACCCACAGGCTACAGTTTCCATTAAAATCAATACAAGTCCCATTATAACCAGCAAAACCATTACAAATTGTGTAATGGTGTGTATTGGGTTTTTTTTCAGCAGGGGTGGTACATTTGATTTGGAAACATGCAAATGGTAATTTTTTTTGTCAGACATGTCCAAAGGGACATGATACCATTTGGACATGCATGGTGTATGACACTGTAATCATTCAATAGCATGATAAACATCTGGTATCATGACTGTACCATGGTATCACCACAGTGCTTTTGGTTTATTGTTCAGAAGAGTCTCTGTAGCTCCACCTCCATCTCAGAGATGCTGTCAGTGTGTGTTCAGACCCCCATCAGACACACACACACACACACAC
>NW_015742959.1:0-405 GCF_001515625.1 Sinocyclocheilus rhinocerous
TATTTTTATATTTTATATTTTCCATTTTTATTTTCAATTCATTTTTTTTTATATGTCTATAGTATTAATACATTTTTATTTCAGTTTAAATTTTTATTTATTTCAGTTCATCAAGTTAAATTGATGATTATCATATTATTATACTAAATTAAAATGAGAAGTGTTGCCTTGGCATTTTTATATTTTATTTTATTTCCGTTAATATTTATTTTATTCAAGTAACAATTTTTTTTAAAGGTTTCATTTTAGTTTCAGTTTTAGTGAACTATAATAACCCAACCATTATTTTAATTCTTCAGAACTTACAAGTAAAATTTAATTAAAATACTGGTTGAATAGATCATGTTATTTTTAAGAACGAAAATGAAAAAATGTAATAATGATGATAATAATAAAGTCCAGCCC
>NW_015742960.1:0-405 GCF_001515625.1 Sinocyclocheilus rhinocerous
GCTTAACAACAGAAACATGAGGGCCTTGTTCGGCCTTTACATGGTGAGTTGTTCAGAAAACAGACACCTTCTCTATTTCTCTTTTTTGTGCATGTGAATGGATCCAGAGGCTGTGATTGGTTCACACGGGGGCAGTTGCAATTGATGTTACCAGTCCCTGTGATGGAAAAACTCTGACTCGCAATATTTTTTATTTTATTTTTTTTAGCTGTAACGTAACCCGCCGGACCTTTGTAGGTCATTTCTCTGTTTATTCCAGAGATAAACAAACCTTTGACAATAAAAGAATGGTAGAGAAATGGCAACCGTTCCGTCACACGTGGCTCTGCTGGAAAGGTTCAAGCAATATGTGCACTGAATAAGCCTTTCATCTGTATTTATTTAAACAGGAAGTTGTCCATTAAC
>NW_015742961.1:0-405 GCF_001515625.1 Sinocyclocheilus rhinocerous
CTTTAAAACAAATTGCACAAATAAAAAGGGAATGGCAATTAACACACTATATTAAACATGACAAAACTTCAATAATCTTTGTTTAATTTACAACAACAACAAACAGTTTGTGAATGTCTCAGTAGAAGGTTATTTGTAATATTAAATTGAATTATTTCAACGCATACATTGCAAACATGGAATATGGATCAACAGTAATACTGCAAGGTTAGGACGAATCCAAGGGTCCTGATCAGAGTGTGGGCCCGAAAAAACCTGGGGCCCAGAAACCATAGCAGCGCTCCTGGGTGCAATATGTTTGTTACCATGTTAATTAATGCCTAACTCTGTGATGTGTAAAATGTATTCTAATCCCAGAACATTTCTCAAATTCTTTCAACAATTCAAGAATCCTATGAATTTGCT
>NW_015742962.1:0-403 GCF_001515625.1 Sinocyclocheilus rhinocerous
ATTCAGATATATATCATAAATGTTGATTAATTATATATGTTTTCTTGCATCACATTGGTTTAGATATCGTTGAAGTATTATTTAAAGATTTCAAAGAGCTTCTAATCTTTTTAATTAAACAAGTTGTTAGTAAGTGATGGTGAAAACATGGTAAAATGCGAAAAGTTTACACATTCACAAATATTTATCAGATACAAGGTTTTTGGATGATGGTTGAAAAGCTATTGAGTTATGACTATTTCATAAGCTTATGTTCCCAGGCGATGTGTTATAAGGGTTAACACTCACCTGCACAAATGACTGTATGTGCTTTATAAAGGAGTTTATTCACAGTCATTTGTGCTGCTCTCTCTCTCTGTGTGTGTGTGTGTGTGTGTGTGTGTGCATGAGCGTGTTTCACACT
>NW_015742963.1:0-405 GCF_001515625.1 Sinocyclocheilus rhinocerous
GCCAGCCAAGTGCTAAGACCCATGATTTTATCATATTGATTGCATAATCAATATCCTACTGTTGAGAGAGAATTCGTCAAGAGGAATCGAGATGTTTATGCTTGAAAACGGGGAGTTATGCGGAGCTGACGGATCAATTAGAAGGCGTTTCTTACCCCAGAATTTCCCTAGTAGCCACACCAATGGGCTAATGTGAAACTGAGAAGGCAGGGCATCGAAAGAGCTGATCATGAACCCTCGTTTAATTCACGCCACCTATGGGGGAAAGCTGAACAAATTATTTCAGTGAAACAACTGAACGTAATGGAAAAACTCCGAAAAATGTCAACTTTTGACGTCCACATTCAAGGATTTACAATTGCTGTAGCATTTCTGTTGTAAAGAAATGGCCAAATATTAAAGATT
>NW_015742964.1:0-406 GCF_001515625.1 Sinocyclocheilus rhinocerous
AAAAAAAAAAAAGGTTAGAAACTAATATTTATCAGTGTTTACAAAATTGTAGAAAATTGTTGAAAAAGAGTGTTTACAAATTTCACATCTAAATTTCAGTGATTGTCTTAGTACACTTTATATATTTCATTTAGAAGAATATCATTCCAGTCTGCATTTTTCTTTTTATTATATACATATAATCCATTTTGTATTTTACTAAATACATTGTGGCAATCATCTCAGAGGACTGTGATCACATGGTGCTTGGGAAATGGCTGTATTTTAAATTTATGCTGGGTTTTTGACTGTAATGATAGTCATATTGAATGAAATTCCCATATTCTTCATCCCAGATATATGATTCCTCCCGTGGGCAGAATGCGTCAAATGTGAAGGTTGTTCTCATGTCTGTGTGCTGTATGGC
>NW_015742965.1:0-400 GCF_001515625.1 Sinocyclocheilus rhinocerous
ACTGTTACTAATTTAAGAAAAATCTCTAATACCAGCTGATAACCAATATAGTACCAATATATTGTGCATCATGAATCATGCACAGTTGAAGAAAGTAAATAGCCTATTTTAATTTCATGTGTAATGCCGTAAACACTGTTAAAGAAGCTCAACATCACCTGTTTTCTAAACCTCTCAACAACTGTTGGTCAGATGAGTTTAGAACAAATGGAGTTAAACAGAGGTGTGTGTGTGTGTGGCACTCAGACTAATGACTGATAACACACTCTGTGTAAACACAGCTAATCTCCTCACAAACATGGAGACTCAGCAGAATAGGTGTGTTTGCCTGAAATGTCCAGACATTCACACACTTACACACTTACACACACACACACACACACACACACACACACACACA
>NW_015742966.1:0-405 GCF_001515625.1 Sinocyclocheilus rhinocerous
GCCCAGTGTTTCATTTTGTTCGGCTTCGGCCAAGATTTTTCATTTTGGTGCATCCCTATTAAATATGCATATTCTGCATGTTTCTGTGTAAATGAGCAGTGCAGTTTAAGAAAAGCAATTGTTACATTTTCATTTGATTACACTTATTTTACTGAAATTTCATTTCAGAAGATTAATTAAACTGTTAATATTCCATGCCTTCATTTTACCACCGTTTATTTTGATAATACATTTTTATTATTATCATAAATAAACCTTATATAATCCATAATCATACACTTTAATAAATTGTTCTTAAATTGTATAAGTTTCATGATTTCAACTAATTAGACATGTTTTTTTCTTTTTCTAAAATGTAATTTAACCATTAAAACGCACACAAGTCTTGTAGGTTTAAAATTCTAC
>NW_015742967.1:0-406 GCF_001515625.1 Sinocyclocheilus rhinocerous
AAGGGCTGTCTCTGTGCTGTGGTGTGTCCTAAGACCTGTCTGAAATATCTCTAATTTAGTGTTTGCATTTAAGAAGGTACTTGGGTGATTAAAAGTTTCTCTAAAAATTTGTACAAAAAAAACAAAAAAACATGGGAGATTTGAAATTGGTCTGTAATTACTGTGTGTTAAAAAGTTCCCATTGATAGTGGTTTTATTAAATCAGTTTAAAATTCAGTGGCAGAATACAGCAAGCTGTAGGGAGTGATGCACTATAGCAAGGATGTCTTCAGAAAACCAAATTAAAAATAGTTTTAAAAAGGGAGGCTGCATCTGCATCTACCAAGTTAAAATGTTCCAACTTGACAGACATCACTCTGTACACAACAACAACAACAACAACAACATTTATTTATAAAGCACATTT
>NW_015742968.1:0-406 GCF_001515625.1 Sinocyclocheilus rhinocerous
AAAAAATCACCAGCTCCATTTGAGAATAAAATTGGTTTAATTTTAGCCATAAAGGTTGAAAAATTTAACTTGTGGTTAGTATACATACCAGCTCCCTTATAAACTTTGTGAAACAGAGGGACATTTGGACGCTCAACAAAACTGTCATTCTGAGTAACGAGGGCCTCCTTTACCATTTTATATCCCGACACGACTACCATTTTCTCACTGCCCACTCTTAAGCTGAATATGTTCCCGTAGACTTCAGCCAACTGAAATTGAAAATATTTATTTTAATTTGTTTATATCAATTAGGAACATTAATAGTTAAAATATTTTCCAGTCCAGAAACAGGACAATTAATTAAACCATCTCTAAAAGCTGAAAGATTTGACAATAAACTAACAGACATGCAAAAAAAAAAAAA
>NW_015742969.1:0-406 GCF_001515625.1 Sinocyclocheilus rhinocerous
AAAAAAAAAAATTAGCAAAAGTATTTAATTTTTAAAGAGCATGGGGGGGGGTATGTAAGCCTGTTTCCACCACAAAATATAAAAAGGTAATTTGATATTTTCTCGAGATTGCAACAAAAAGGGTCAGAAATCCGAGATTATATCTCACAATTCTGACTTTTTTCACAACTGAGAAATATAAACTCAGAATTGAAAGATTTAGTCTTGGAAATCTGGAAGTTAAAATATTTGGAAGTTTATATTGCAATTCTGGGTTTATATCTCACATTACTGAAAAAAACTAATTACATTTAAAATTCAGATTTTTCCTGTTGTGGCAATTCCATGTTTATACAGTAGTCAACATTTGAAGTGAATCAAAAAGACAAGAACACATTTTGGTTTTAGGACAACTTTGGTGAAAGGT
>NW_015742970.1:0-406 GCF_001515625.1 Sinocyclocheilus rhinocerous
AAAAAAAAACCTTTTAGAAACATCTTTGAAGACTTTGTGCTATGTCTTTAACTCATTTGACACAAAAAAGCAGTATTGACTAGTATACAGCATATACATGAATGACTATCATAGAGTGTGCTAAAGGGAATGAGCTAAATAGTGAGGGATAGAGACTATTGGAAAACACTAATCAAAACAGACATTCATATGGAGAGCGTCTCAAGGTTATAATGTCTGTTTAACATGAATAAAGAGATGAGAAATGAGTTCATATATAGCCAAGTGTTCAGACATACTGTCTTCTTATAAAAGCTTTCAATGACCTTATACTGTCATTCAAACAGGAATTCAGCTTTTACAAACCATTTAATTAAAGTGATCAACTAAACACTGCCATGGAACATTTTATAAATTAGTTAAAGTT
>NW_015742971.1:0-405 GCF_001515625.1 Sinocyclocheilus rhinocerous
ATTTATTCCTGTGATAGCAAAACTGAATTTTCAGCAGCCATTACTTCAGTCTTCGGTGTCACGTGATCATACAGAAATCATTCTAATATGCTGATTTGGAGCACAATAAACATTTCTTATTATGTTTAAGACAGCTGTGCTGATTTATAGTTTTGTGGAAATCATGAAACACTTTTTTTGTTCAGCATTCTTTCTGTTGACAGAAATCTTTTGCACAATTATAAATGTCTTTAATGCCACTTTTGATCAATTGAATGCATCCTTGATAAATAAAACCATCAAACCATTTAAAGTGTAAATTATTATTCACTGATAATAAAGAAATTCAAACTTTCAAACCAGTTTTTTTTTTTGAAGAAAAATGATTTAGCTTCAGAAGACTTGGGATGTAGTGCACAAGCTGTA
>NW_015742972.1:0-406 GCF_001515625.1 Sinocyclocheilus rhinocerous
TCTATTACAAAATGCCTTCAATTTAGCATCAATAAGCATGTGCTATACATTCCAACTGAGACAAAAACAAAGTTCACCTCAAATGTCACCTGCCATTTTTTGATCCATGTTTTCTTCAGCATACTGTTGAAGCATTCAGCTCGCTAATAAAACAAAATAAATATTATTTCTTGTTATAAAATATATATTTTGCGTGCATTATAATATATAAATCCATTTATGCTCACATGCCTGATTATGTACTGATGTGCCCACTCTGAAGGAGTCTCGTCCTTGATCACCAGACTCCCGGAAGTGAAATGCCACTTGCATCTGTCCGACGAGAAGATTTTCCTTTCCTCTGTCTGCCCTTATGAATCGTGGGCAACCTATAATAAATACAAGTAATATTTTTAATAATACTATT
>NW_015742973.1:0-406 GCF_001515625.1 Sinocyclocheilus rhinocerous
AAAAAAACTAAACTTAAAGCTGTATTGTACTTTTATTTTGATGCTTGAAACACCCTTTTCGTCTTTGACCCATTTACAAGTATTTTAAAAATGAAAAGACACTTTAAATGTGAAATGGAAACCACCAGCAGGTGGCAGCAAGTCACTGTTAATAGGCGAGTCATTGCGATTGAACAATCATTTAAACTGTTGCTTCATTCAGGAACGAATCGCCATCATGTTGCTCAGAGATGCAAAACAGTGCTGTGACGGTGTTTGGAATTATTTTTGTTACCGAAATAGAACAAAAGCAGGCAATATGGGGTCTAAAAGTTAAGTCTCTTAATATTACCTTGTTTGAACCGTTGCATAAAATCAGTATCACATATGGAACGATATTCCGGACAATTTTCAAATAGAATAGCAA
>NW_015742974.1:0-406 GCF_001515625.1 Sinocyclocheilus rhinocerous
ATTAGTGCACCTGTCCCTCTTATCTTATACTTATATCTTATAACTACATACAAGCTCAGGGAAAGATGGATGTATCTTTAACAATGAACAATCATAATGACAAAAAATGATAAAACATGAATATCATGGGTTTGCATACATCAAAAATTGCCAATTGTTTTTTTTCTTTTCTTTTTTTATAAGCCTGAGGGATGAGGCGAGAGTAAAATTCAACAAGAAAAAGCTGAAAACATGAAGGAGATTTAAGCCACTTTTGCTTGTGGATGAAAAAATGTGCATATAAATTAAAGAAATTAACAACATATTCAAGATATAACTATTTGGGGTTTTCATGATAATACATTTCTTTAAGGTTAAAACTTTGGGTCTCATTAGTAGGGTTCAAAATATAAGAACTTAAATCAAT
>NW_015742975.1:0-406 GCF_001515625.1 Sinocyclocheilus rhinocerous
AGGCTCTATTATATTCAGTATCACAGCACTGTTTCGGGCTAAATGGGTTAGTTCGCATGTTTCTTGCCCGCCAAATAAAATGGTTCCCATTTTCAAAGAAGCCAAAGCATCACGCCTGAATATGAATGTGACCAAGCAACGCGTAGATGAAAAAACGGTCTGGAGTACAGAATATGAGTGGAGCGGAGCGACAGAGATTCCTCCTTCCCCGGTCAAAGCGTTCCATTATTACTTCTTTTTCAGATCCAGTCCAGGTTTTCCTTTTAATAAACAATCAAACGCTCAGTGGTGTTTATTTTCGGCTAATATGGCGGCAATGTTGTTGTTTTTTTGATTAATTGTGAATTGGATTAGACTAAAAATATCCTTTGAGATGGTATACGGCAAAAAAAAAAAAATCCGAATC
>NW_015742976.1:0-406 GCF_001515625.1 Sinocyclocheilus rhinocerous
AAACACTGGAGGACCAGCTTTGGATTGGGTTGAGCTAAATAATCTTATTACAATAACACAGGCCATTTTTCCTGTTTTTAGCCCATGGAGAACATCTTAGATTTGGTAGTTTTAGACGTTATTCACAAACTTTTGAGCTTTCGGATTAAAGAGAAAAACACTGAAATACTGATAAGACAGGTTTACTTGAGACCTAAACAATTCTCATTTAAAGTACATGCTTGTGGCAATTTTATAAATCATAAACAAATAAAAAAGAGAAACAACTTTATTATTAGGACAGACTAAATTGTTTAAGACCTAGAAAAGTGCATTTCAAAAAAGAAATGGCACCATTAACAGTCATCTATAACAAATGAAAAGAGGTCAGTGAATATCCAGTGTCTGAACAGAAACTACAATCAAG
>NW_015742977.1:0-406 GCF_001515625.1 Sinocyclocheilus rhinocerous
ATTTTTGTACAAATCGCATTGTACAAATTTATTTAAAATTGGCACCTAACTAATAACGTTTTCTCATGAGATCAGGTTGATTCATACCACATGGACACATGCACAAACCAATCATGTAACTTGACAACTGATGTTTTACAGTAATGTTATGAACTAATCAGAAATGTCAAATATGTTTTCATAATGTTTTATAAATATAGGATGTGTTTCCCACCCCACTAGCCAAGTTTGGTTATACTTTCCAAAATAATTCATTTCAGCAACATCACATGTGATTGTGTGATTAGGAACTGCTCTCCATATAGTTTCTTGCTCATTTCCGATGTCCCGTATGCTATAGTGCAGAAACATATACACACAGATAAACATGAAATAATAAATAAATAAAAATAGTAGGAAAAAATTT
>NW_015742978.1:0-406 GCF_001515625.1 Sinocyclocheilus rhinocerous
AAATTACGCAGTGAACTCAGCCATCAGCGCCCACAGCTCAGAGAGACAGCGCTAATAACACAGCTGCCCCTAAAGAGAGCCTTCACTTCCCCGAACCGCCACACACACGCCAGTGAGAGAGTTCAAGTACATGTACACACTAATACTGATATCCTCCCTCTCGCGCTTTCAGAACACACTCACATATAATGCTATAGAGCCACGTACAGTAAACAGGAACTTCCCACAGACTGAAGATCGTCTTGAAGCTACAGTTATTGGATGGGTGATATCATGTGTGAAACTGTGTGACATTCGTCATATTCCAAAACACTTTTTTTCTCTAATTCTTGGTTATCTATTCAAATTTCATGAGTTCATATTCACTGAGAGGCTACATGGAATATTCACACTTTCATGACCAGTG
>NW_015742979.1:0-406 GCF_001515625.1 Sinocyclocheilus rhinocerous
TCTGATGATGAGCTCAACCCTAACATCACAACACAACATTAGAAACTGAATAATCAATAATAATCTTACATATTCTCCTAGACTGAAAGTTATATTCATGTTTTTCTCTAGATGAATTCAGAAAAGCAAACTAGAATATTACTATAAAAGTTACACTTTATTTTGATTTTAGCCACACAGACAGATAATAATGAAAATGATGCTTGTTTAATGTGGTTTTGACCTAAATTTACTAACTTAAACAACAGAATGACATTTAAAGCAGTTCATTTTTTATAGACATTCTGTGTTATTGATATGTGGGCTCATTGTTTTGATTTTATTTGATTTGTTTATGCAAAATAATTACATTTGTCAAATCACACATGGATCACTTGTTGATCATTCAAGTTTGAAGATGAATTAC
>NW_015742980.1:0-406 GCF_001515625.1 Sinocyclocheilus rhinocerous
AAATGGATTGAGCTGAGGGTGTCCATGCCCTCCTGCTTGTGCCCAAGTGGTGAGTAAGAATCAGGCTTGGGTGAGATGTTTCAGGTGTGGACTCTGTCAGAGGTTGCCCCTAATTTTGATCCTGAATGGTTTTATTGAGTCGAAGGTGCAACCTTTTGAAGTGCTCAGAGTCCAAGCACTGTGTGGTTTGCTGTGTTTCAACACTCATCTGGAGGAGTCTGCAAAAATATGATCTGTCTAAGAGGCAGAATATCCAAAGCTTGCACATTCCAAGCATGTTAGTTTGGACTGATGCAGCAGTAGCTCAACAGTGTGAAAGCATGGATTGTTTCTAGAAGATGGAAGTTGAAAAAATCTGGGTTGAGTTTGGGTTGATAAAAAAATTAATTAATATAAGTATATATAA
>NW_015742981.1:0-406 GCF_001515625.1 Sinocyclocheilus rhinocerous
TTTTTTCTTTAAAATGGTTACATTAATCATGTTTGTTATATATATCTTTTTTTTAGTAAAGTGGAAATCAGTTTACTAAAAAATGTAAACTTGACTGACTGCTTCACTTCCACTTTAAGATTGTTTTTTTGACTCACTTAAGTACATAATTATGTCTGTTGTCTCGAAATATGGTTAAAGTGTAGCCTACTGCCGAATGTACAGACAAGCATTTATGATCAAGTAAAATATAATTTAATGTTATTTCTATTGTATGTAATGTACCTAAATATATTTCTAATTGTGCTTTTGTAAACAAGCCGACGCTTGTCATGACGCCACAGCTACTGAAGGAGTTTCTCAGCGCGGATTTCACTCGATATTCTGGGGCGTTGTATTTGAATTGTATTGTATTGAATAAACACTT
>NW_015742982.1:0-406 GCF_001515625.1 Sinocyclocheilus rhinocerous
AAAGTGTTTTAACATTAATTTATATTTAATTCAGTGATTCCTCTGTGTACCACTATAGGGAGCCACACTTTGAGAATCAGTGCGTTATATCATATACTCATTGAATGAGTATACGGATCTTCTGACCAAATAAATGGGAGAGATCAAGTAATTTAAGTTCAGTATGTTCAGTTCAGAGACTTTTTTTAGTATGGAGAGAAAGTAGGTAGCCTACAGTGAAAAAAGTGTAGCACCAGGATGTTCACAGGTCGTCGAATCGACCTCTCTTCTCACACTGCAAGACTGTCTGGGGTTCCGTCTAGTTGCTGTTGTGTTCACACTACTTGACGGATTGCCTTGTCTACAAACTACGTTTCACAACCAAACGCACGCGAGAATTGATACAGGAAATAACGTAAGATCACAG